>NC_048901.1:2636962-2833037 GCF_011077185.1 Oxyura jamaicensis
CCCCGCGGGGGGGGGGGGGGGGGGGGGGGGGGGGGGGGGGCGCGGGGCCTCCGCCGGGGTGAGTATGGAACGGGGAGGGGGTGCTGGGGCTTGAAGGGGGGTAATGGAGGTGACAAAATGGCCAGGCGGTGCGCGCCCCCCGGTGCAGGAGGCCGGCTCGGCTTGGCTGGGTGTGCGGGGGGGAGCGAGGCCTCCCCGGGGCCCCCCCAGGCCGGCGGGGGGGGGGGCCCCCCCCCCCCCCCCCCCGCCGGGCCGGCCCGATCCGCTGCCCTTCCGCCTCCGCGGCCTCCCCGCCCCGCTCGGCCCCTCTCCCCAGGGCTCCCCTTTCTTTTTTCCTTTCCTTATTTTGCGCATCGAATATCTCAGAGAGAGGGGAAAAAAAAAAGCCACAGCAGTTCTTATTTCCTTCCCCTCCACTCCCGGCTGCCTAAAAATGCTAAATAATCGCCCGTCGTCCATATTTCACGGGCTTTCGTGGTGGGGGGGGAGGGAGGGAGGAGGAAGGTGGGCAGAGAATGGAGGCGCTCGTCGGGCTGGAGCTCCAGCGCCGGCCGCCTGGCAGGGCCATTATTTTATCTCCTTTTCTTCCCGCAGCCAGTGTTTTCCAGCCCCTGGTTTATTTATTTATTTTCGTTTGTATTTATATTTTTTTGGTCGGTTTCGGTCTCGAAGCGAGCTCCCGGCTCCCCGCGTTCGCTTGCATAACGCCTCGCGCTCGGAGGGAGGCAGCTCCCCGGCCGGCCTCCCCCTCCCGGCCGGCCTCCCCCTGCCCGGCCTCCTGCCCCCGACCCGGGGGGGCACCGCCGGCCGCTCCCGGGGCGCTGGGGGCTGCCGGCCCCCGCCGCCGTGCTGTGGCAGCCCTGCAGGCCCGTCTTCCTGCTGCTGCTCAACTTTTTTTTTGTTCCCCCTTCCTCCCCCCCCCCCCCCCCCCCCCAGCGCTGCCTTTCGCCACACTCGGGGGTTTTCAAGGCCCGGGAGCCCGAAAGTCTGGCCCGCGAGCCGGGAAATAATGGGGGGAAGAATGGAAAGTTGTGTCAAGGGCTTTGGGGGAAAAACATCGACGTATCGAACAAAGGTCCTGCCTGTGCTGGAGAGAGAGGCCTGCATGTGAGGCCTGATTGTGTCGCATTTACACACGGGGAAGAAACGAGTGCTTGGTACTGGCCTAAATTTATTCTGTAACTCTGGAGTGCCGCTCGGAAAGGCTTTCAGAGGACGTGCAGTTTGTTTTGAGGGTGGTTTTATTATGTGTAGCAATCTAATAATAATTTGGATTTTTTTTTCCAGAAGATTGCTTAGTCTTTTTTTTTTTCCTACTTTGTTCAGCAGAAATAATATTGATCCAGGTGTTGTAACACCACAAGACAAAACTTGACTCCAATGGGATAACTTCCCCACTTTGTGTATTGTGTAGTATCAGTATCGAGCTTCCTGGTAAATGCTGTCAGAAAGAAGAGTTAATTAGTTATCACCTGACAAATATGAAGTACAACCTTCATAATAGGGAAGAAGAGGTATTCTAATGATTTAAATTTAAATTAATTTTGCAAGCTTTTCATAGGGGACCTCACTGTGGATGCACTTTCTTTAAAAGAAAGACTTGAGAAGCAAGTGTTGCTCTGATTGCTTCTGTTTATCTCTGCTCTATTCTCTTTGCAGTTCTCTCTCTTTCCCCACCCCCCACCCCAAGACTGTACATTTAACTCTGCGGTGTTTTTTTATTTTTAGTATTTAGTTTCTCCTCAAACATATTTGTTTTTTTCATTATGCTTAAAAAAATATACTTTTTAAATATCTGCATATACAGAAATAATCAACATGAAGGCAGTACTTGGAAGACAACAGTATACCTTTTTCTTGCCTGGTAGCCTGTCTAATAAATATTGATAGGGATTAAATATATTCACAAAAAAATACTAGTATTTCAGTGTCCGCAGCCAATATTTTAACACTGAACTAAGATGCTTAAAAGCAGGGTTCTGGTGAGTAAATACTGTAAATAACACTTCTAGTAGTTCTTACAAGCCTCCATGTCTTCAAGTTGTCATAGTTTTTACATTTGTGAAGTGTAGCTTATTGTGAATGGCTCAGCTGTGTATATGGAGTAGTTTCCTGGTTTTGATCTTAATTGAAGGCTTTTCCTAAAGCATTTGTTCAGTGTCTCTTGTGTTAGAAATACAGGTTGTCTGATTTTTCTTTCACTCCTAGGATTTATAAAAGCTGGGAGTAAGCTTGTCTTGATTTTTGAGTCTGCATGTTCTCAAGTCTCCAGATGGCTCCATAGTTAGGAGTCTAAACAGGCCTTAGTGTTAGGAGAGAAATTGTAGGTCATCCGCGGTGTGGCATTACTGCTTATTAATACAGCAGATCTACTTCAGCAGGAGTGCTGCTGTGTTGAGTAAGAGGCTTAGGAAAATGGAGTCTTTTTGTGTCTTGCAAAAGTTCTTCTGGCCAGTGACCAGTAGGGAAATAACCTGTATCTTCCCAGTAAATGGCTGATCGCAGCTGTCATTCTTGATCAGGAGTCGTGAGCAAGTTCATTTTCTTTGTTTTTCTTTTCATATTGCATTTTGACCGTCTTCAAACCCAAGATGGAATGATTTTATAAAAACAAGTCCTCACCATGTTTTTTTTCTATATTTACAAAATTTGAGGCCCGAGACTATGGGCCACAAGGACTTTGCATTCCTAGTATAGCATTTTCTTAGGGACCTAATGTAGTTGACTTTAATTTCATGCAGGAAGCTGTGATGAGTTTTGTTGAGTTTTTAAGATTACTGATAGGTAGTTATTTACTTTGAGACAATCCAGTAAGAGAACCTGTCTAAATCATTTTTGTTGCTCAGCAGCGAAGCTGAAGCCTGAGTTGGAAAACTGTTTGACTAACCTGCATGTTTGTACTTATTTTTCAGTGTAGGTGCATCTCAGAACTATCTGTGTTAGTTTTTCAGGCTAAGCTACGTTTTCTACCTAGCTAATTAGTAAGCAGTGCATAGAACACTTCTGGTCACAGGTCTGTCCTCTGTCACATGGTACTAAATAGTGACAATGTCTAATCAGATCCCAGAGTTGTTCAATGCAGTATACTATCCTACTGTCAAAAACTTGGACCTGGAATATTCCTGGGATCTTCCATTGGCCGGTCTGATGATCTATGTCCTGTTCATCACCTGTAAAATTAGTAACACTCCCTATAAAGCACTTTGTGGACTCTATGACAAATTCATAGTATTGGAAACTTCTCATCAGGCTGTCACCACCCAATTCAGTACTGACTGTGAAGGTAGTAATACGTCTGAATTTCCTGGCAGTAGGATAACAGGTTACCTTTGGGTCAGTGCATTTACTTTCCCGGAGTAGTAATGTTTACTGTGAATTTGATCTTAATACTTTACACACAGTATCAGAACAGGCTTATGGCAGTATATGATCCAATTTCTTAGAGTGCTTCCATGAGGCTGGTAACTGGAATACAAAGTCACACTAACTCTTTCCTCATGATATTTTTCTCAATTTAACGAAATAATGTTTCTCAGGGATCTAAACCATCTTCACGCTTCTCACTGGTAATCGAGCATCTGTATGTGACCAAATACTTACATGTTGCTGTTTGGTTCAGGATGTCTTTTAAACAAAGTAATTAAGCATAAAATGTGAATTCAGCGATCTTGTATGAACAGAAGATTTCTAGCTGCATGTGATATCAAGTCAGTGTGAAAAACAACCTAAATCAACTAGCAACCATTGGATGCTTTCAAAGTCTGGTGATGGTTACTTCACTGTGAAGGTTAGTTATGAGGAGCAATTGTTCTCCAAATCCCGCCATGTGAGAAAATCTTTCTCATCAAGTTGGTAGAATCTAACTGTGTAAATACGCAATCATATTCCCCTTTAATTCTGTCTGGCAGCCAGAGTTTGAGCGCGCACAACCAAGCTGTTTACTCACTGTCTGTAAAAAGGCTTGTCTTGTAATGTACTGGCTGTTGCCAGTCTTACTTGACTCACAAACATACTTGGTACAAAAGTGGCAGAAAACTGCTGTGTATGAGAGTAACAGTCTACTTTTGAAGTGAAGACTTGCGTAGGAAAAACTGGAAAAGTTAGGTGTGTATCAACAAGGTATTCAGGGATATAGTGCTATCGGTGGTTTTCAAGCCATACTTTCCTTCAGCTGATCAAAGAAAGCCTTTCTTGCCATTATTCATAGAATAGGATAGTTTAGAAAGGACTTCTGGAGGTCACTTGATCCTGCTCCTACTTGTTTTTTTCTGCTTTTGAATAAATAAGTTTTAATTGATCAGCAAACTGATAAAATTACTCCATCTTCTTGAGTGATTTAAAAAAAGGAAAGGGGAAGAAAAAAAAAAGGTGGATTCTGGAAGGATTCCATAATGTGTGGCAGTATGGTCTGTGTCACAGAAGGGGGGTGAAAAATCTCAATTTTCTGTTTTTTCTTTATTGAATGGATTGGTCATCTTTGTGATGCTGGCTACCATGAAGTGCATGATAAACTGCCAAGATCTGACCTTCTTAAAAGGTATGAAGGGACTGAGTCATCTCCTGGAATGTGAACCTTGTGTTGTAGGGAGCAATTTGGTATTTCAAAATGGAAGCTGAGCTCCCTGCTATTTGTACTTGTTGAACAAGAGGTATATTTCGTGTTTGTTCTCCATTCAGAATAACTTGTTATTGATGACCATTACTTTATTGCCTAACGTCCAAGTAAGTAAACTTAGTGTAAAGAAAGGCAAATACGTGCTAGGCTTTTGTAAAAGTGGAAGGTTCAAAGATACTATTTTCTGATGTGCATATATTATTTGGAGGCAAAGGTGTTAAACTTCTAGAAGGCTGACTAGTTATGAGACAGGCGTTACTGTGCATCTCCTTTAGGTTTGTGGCCGACTACTACTCTGTTTTGAAGATGTGGTTAATATTGTTATTAAAGCAGAGCTGTAACTGTAATGGAGAATTTGTACTTTGATTGCACCTTAGGGTTAGTTACTAAATGTAAAACCATTAGGAAAAATAGGCCTTGGATAAAACTTCTAGGTAATCTAGTACATAGGTCTGCTCCAGGGTAACTAGGTCTAGCCTTTTTGCTATCTTTGCTCTTTAGAAATCATGCGTGCTTGAACTGTTCTTCTTTCTCTGTCTAACTTCTGTCTTACTTGCTTCCCTGTGAGCTTGTTATGGCTTGTCTTATCTGTCCATATATATGATATGAGAAGATCTCTCTGTGCCTTAGACTTTCATGTGATTGCAGTCTGGTCTGCACCTCCTCTCTCAGTCCAAGGCTGGTTAAATGTACAAGCACAAGGACCAAGCACAGGTGAACGCATGTGGAAATCAAAAATACATGTATAGTATCTTTTTAGTTGAGAATGGATCTTTTTTTAGGAGCAATGTAGATGTTGTGGTTTTGCCCCCAGTGCCCCTAACACATCAGGGACTTGCATTAAGTGTTAGTGGTGCTGGAATAATGAATACCTACTCAAACTCCTGGAGTTAGTGAGGCCTGCTGCCTTCATGTCATACACATTCGTAGAATATGACCGTGACAGACGTCTACTTTTGGATCAAAAAACAATGTAAGATGCAGTTAACAGCAGGGCTAGAAGATGAGATTTTTTTTTTCCATGTTTGTGTTGTCAAATCCCTTCTGTAATTAAACTTACTCTGTATAAAGAGTGTCCCTTCCTGGCCTTGGGAAGGTGTGTGCGCTGCAGCTGAACCTTCTGACCACAGCTGAAGCGGGGCAATGCATTTAAAGAGAACTCATGAAGAACTAGGCTGTCTGCTGAATGCAGGCTCAGAACTCACCCTTACGGAATGAATTTTCTCTTCCTTTCTTTTGACGATAAGCTCAGTTATAATCAAGATACTGAGTGGGAGCCATGATTTCTGATTAAGACTTCACTTATTTGACCTTTACAGCTCTTCCAGGTATAGCAACTTGATGAGCTCATCCATCCTGAGGGGTGGGGGAGAGGTGGGAAGCCGCCAGCCTGAATGAGAGCTTGCAGGCAGTTGTCTGCGTGGCTGAACTGGGGTGAACGGTACCTGAAAAGACGTTGCATAGCTAGGTTTCGGGCCTTTGTTTTGACTGCTGGTGTTACTTAATTCAAGCAACAAAAATGGCATAAATTTCATTGGTGTACGTTTAAAATGCAACCTGAAGTTAAATTAGAACTTGAGGGGAGACTGCCACTTTCACTGATTGTCACTTAAAGGAAGCGGTGGAAGCTGCGTGGCCTTGGCAAAAGTTCAGTCAGGATTCCAAGTGTCAAAAGTAGTGCTTTACAGATGACCTGTATTTTATCTTTTGCATGTTTATTTAATGAGCATGCATGTTGCCATATCTTACCATGGTGGTTTTCAGCAGATAGTCAGCTTTCTGCAGTAAAGTAGTAGTAATAAGAATGAAGGCCGCTATTATACCATAAGGTTATGGATAAGGATTAAAGACATCAGTTTTGTTCCCTTCCTCTCTTACCAAAAGCTTGGCAGAAGAATAAATAAAATTCTTTGCCAAAAAAAAAAAAAGATAGTAAGTATGCTTTCTTCAGATCTCTTGTATGGCAACTTTAAAGTTGAAATAGTACTGCTGCATCCTCCCTATTTCTCATTTACCTCAGTTATTTGTAGACTCGCAGCTCAGTGTAGGTCCCAGCCACATTTTATACTAGGCTATTGACAGAAGACGCCAGCTCAAAACTTTCATCAACACTTGAACTACAACTGAAAGAAGCATTGTTAAGAGAAATGCCATTGTATGGCTTAATCTGGAAATTGCAATACTTAATTGAGAGAATGGAAATGGAGTTCTCTTCAGGTTAACTGTGAAGGGGAGAGATGAATGTTGTGGAATTCAGTATGTGAAGGAATGGTACCTCCTTTAAATGCCTTTCATTCATGTTTAAACACTTGAGCACTATGGTCAAAGTAGGAAAAAAAAAAAAACTCTTACTATTTTCTAATAGCACAGGGATTCTTAACATACTGCTGAAACCAAGCTGGAGCTGGAACAGAATGGGCACTGAAGGCTCTGCCTTTGCTGTGTGCAGATGCGTTCTGAGAAGTATAAATTTGGAAATATGAGGTAAATACAACTTCAGTAATGAGTTACATCTTGAGAGCACACTTAGAATTAATGTTGCTGTTGCCTATGAGACTCCACTGAAGTGACAATCAGTAATTTCAATCTGTGTCAAAATACAATACAGTGAACATGTTTGTTGCTATACTTTATTGCTTCCAGAGGTTGTTTGGAGTAAAGTATGTTGCCTGGGTACATCAGGCTTTCCTCTGTGATAGACTTAGTCAAAAGCTGCTCAAACAACTTGTGTAGCTTTAAAGGTAAATTCCTGTTAGGTGACTGAACCCAGGGGATAAACTTAATGTAGCTGCATCGTCTACTTCTCAAAACTCTACTCCGTGTATTTTGTTCAGGTGAAGTCGGGGTTTCTATCACGTTGAGACAGTTGGGATCTTTACGGATTCTAACCATGATTCCTGCTGGCAGTATCTGCGGTGTCACCAGAACCACTTTGTCAACTCCCTTGACTTGTTCTTAGTAGTTTGATTGTCCTAAGCTCGCCTGGCTTCTGTCTGCGCTGTTTCCTTGTTGCTTTTTTTTATTTGTTGCAGTTTCATTCCCACTTAAAATTACTGGAAACCCTGTTAGATCTCACATGTACTGTTAATACAAGTGAATTTAATCTTACTGTAGCAGTGTTGGAGTATTTTAGAAAGTTAATCAGCAGTAAGCCCAGTGGGTTCCTACGCATCACAAAATTGCTGAATGTGTCTGACAGTTGTTGTCATCTAAAAGCCATTCCCCTTCAACTAAGAAATGGTTTCTTCCTAACAGATTTTTAGATTTGTGTTGGTCTCCTTTAACAAAATCATGACAAGCTCTTTGGAAAGCCAGTGCAGTACGATGGCAAATCAAAACTAGATGGTAGGTGATACTGGAAATTGCTCTATCAGCAAAGTTAAGGTGATGTTTTGTCCATCTTTGTTTTGTAACCCATTCTGAAATAAGTTGTCTTAAATGTTTAATAACTCCATTGCAAAATCTGAGTTAACCTCTCATAGTGCTCCGATGTCTTAGTCTGCTAGTTCTACAAGAAGCTCTTGCCAAAAAAAAAAAGAGTAGTTGGTTCGGTTTTCTGAATGTATCAACTTCTGGCACTATTCCGACCCCACCCCTCCCTACATCTGGGAGATATCAAACTTGAACATATGGGCACAGAGTGACACAGCAAGAGGAGGATCAAGCTGGATAAACAACCTCTGCATAGAATAACCCTATCCAAAAGCGTGGAGTATGGTTTGTGGGTTTATTTTTAAATCCTTGAAGTCTCTGCTTATAGTGCAATAACTTGCTTTGTGGAGAGCTATCTTCTGCCTGCTCCCACCCGAGCAGAAGGTGTGGGTACAAGTTCTCTTCCCTTATTTACCACATAGTTTATTCTTGGTAGTGCCATGGGACAGGACAAGGAAAACTTCAGCCTGCAGACAGTAAAGGCTTGCTTCTTCCCACTGTCATCTGTGAGCTCTTTACTGCTTGCCCCAAGTGTCTCAGTCCCAAGTAGCACTAGCATCTCCTTTCTTTTGGTTGGCCTACAGAACTTGGCATTTGTAAGTTGCATGTCAGGACAGTGAAGTACTGCTGCCTAGGAATAAGCTTAGTAAGGGACTTCTTAATGTCAAAAGTGTAATCTGCTAAAGCTGTTTGTACATCACGTAAATCTTTGACTTGCAAGTGTCTAAAAAGCAATTAAGTGCCTGTGTTAGTTTTGTTTTTATACTTGCTTTTTTAATTCTTCGGTCCTCCTGGAAGATTCTTTCGGCATGCCTTTTACTGAATTTAAGTATTGTGCAGCTTCCAGCATGAAAGTTTTCATAGCTTCATTCTGCCTGCTAGCTGTTTTAGTACTGTACTCTCATCTTAAATAACTTTCTTCTCATGGTGTCTTACCCTTGGCCCTTACAGAAGGCATTTATAACCTTGATGTTGCCAGGCTAAATAATACAGGCTTTATTAGTCATCTCCTGTAAGAGCATTTTTCTGTTCTTTCAACTGGAATTCCTCTCTCTTGACCAAGGCCAACTGTGACGGGATAGAGATTCCAGATAAATGCTTTGTGCAAAAGCACTGGAGGTTCATCAGTTACTCTGTTACTGTGTATACTGAAGTATTGTCACCTCCCCAGCCTGTCCCCCAAATACTTGCCATATCAGCTGGTGAGTAACTGGAACATGTAGTCAGTAATGCTTATTTCAGCTGACAAGGTCTTGGCTTATGGTAAAACTTCTGGTTTTAGTACTTGGATATGGGATCTCCGTGCTGCTTGGTATCACTGCACTTCATTGTATTGCAGGTATCTTGTTAGAATAATTTACTTTTCCATATTTTTGACACATTATTAGTATTTTAGTTGAGGGAAGAAGTGGGGGGAATTTTACAATTTTTGATGGTTTTGGAAAAAAGTTACAAGGGAACAAATCTGGCTTTAGGTAGCCACATAGGTAATATGATTATGTTGAAATAAGCATAGGCTGTAACAGTTACAAAGCTTTCATCTTATTTCATGGTTTCCTTCTGTGGATAATACTCTGCTCATCATTACAAATACTTTCTGCTAAACTCACTTTGTGGTGTATTCTATTTGGATGCTTCCTAAGTGTATGTCTGTTTAAATAGTTTTGGATTCAACAAAACAAAGTAGTGTGTGACCTCTCTTCCCTAAGCATGGAAATAGTAGCAAGAGTTCTCCTTCTAAAAAATTCTTATTTCTGGATTTCGAAGTTACCCTGTCACTGTTGAAATAATAGTTCAAGACTTAAGTGCATCACAAATTTAAGGTTATTGCCTGCCTTCAGATGTTAAAAATATTTAAGCATCCATAACTTACAGAAACTGATTTCCAGTGGCTTTCTCAGCTTTGGGCTTCCAACCATAGTAGCAGCATATGGTATATCGAGTCTACCTATGACAGAAGGAACTACAATGCATTAGGCAATTATTCTTTCTCTCTGTAGTCTGCTTGCTGTAACAGACAGCTTTGGAACTGACAGGGGTGCAAAGCCGTGGTTTGATAGTCCTCATCAAAGAACACTTGGGCTCTTGCTAAACTCTGGTTCAGTGAGAATGTGTCTACCTGCTTTCACGGAGTAAACAAATTCAGTTTCGTGCTGCTAATGATGTAGAGAAGGAAGGTAGGGAAGGTAAGCTGTCCTGCGGAAAGCATTTGAAAGAACCAGTCCTAAATCTTAGTTTCTCAGAAAAGGGGAGTGCCTATTCCTGGAAATACTGTCAACACTAATTGGATCTCTTTTTGAAGTGAGGCTTTTTCTTTTGTTTTTAAAGCTCGGGGGGTGATGATTCTTTATTGTGTTTCTGGATCATTTTTGGTTGAGGGTGCTTCAAATGCCTTATTTTTAGCCTAAAATACCTTGTTGGCAGCTAAAGGCAAAGAGGAAGAGAAAAACCAAAGGTGATGGTATGTTTAAGCGTTCAGTTTATATGCCACTGACTCTGGCCATGTTGTCATAAATATTGTATCTGTGCCATCAATGCTAGTAGCTCGCACAGGGTTCTCTACACTTAGTTCCCTTGAGGGAAGGTATTTGAAAGATATTAACCTGCCATGTGTAAGTTTTGAACTGTTGTGGTGAGATGTTGAAGGACCTAGTGTTTTGTGCCCACTTTGATGAATGCCGCTCGGAGATGACCGAGTGTGACAAAAAAGATTCAAACTAATGAATTTCCCCTGAATCTCAGAGGGTTGGTGTTAGACGTAGGGGCTTCCAAGCATCAGCACTGTTTGTGTTACACATGATCTAACCTTTTTTAAGAAAATAAACAAAAAACACAAAAGAAATATCAAATGACAAAGCTAACACAGTCCAAAAAAGCCCCACGCTTACTTCAGAGGGGTTTGATCTCTTCATTGATGATGAAAAGCAGAAAATGACAAGTGCAAGTCCAGATCTGTAGCAGCTACCAGCAAAAACTCAACCTGTAGTAGAATATAGTGATTTAAATAGGTACGTAAAGTAAGTAGGGGTGGACCTACTTACCCACTTGAGGTAGTGGGTTGCTTGCTAATAGTATTCCAGGTTATGGCATCAGACTTGAGTTGCACCTATTCTGATGTTTGCCATGGCACTGGGGATTGTTGGTGGGGTTGTTGGTGGCCCAGCTCTGAGGTGGAAGGAATTGCAGCTTATGTATTTGTGACTGGCTATCAGCTAAGCTGCATTATTCTTCCTGCTTGCATAGATTGAGCCACCATTTGTGGTAGTGGAGAAGCTGATCTAATTTCAGGTTGTTTCAGCAGAATTTGGAAGGTTTTATTGATGAGAACTGGTGATAGAAACTTGTACAGATGCAGTCATCAGTATTTTGACCTAGCTCCTAAAGTTTGATACACCCAAATCAACATGAAATCATCCTGTGCAGGCATTAGAGTGAGACCAATAATAGTACCTTACCCCCGTACTTTGAGGTGTTTGTGTAAGAGCAGGGGCTTGAAGTAATGACATACTCCAAGGCAGCCGCTTTGGATAAATACTGTAGTCAGACAGCATCTTCTGTCAAGTACGTAAGACTTCCACTTAGTTTTTGGGTGAGAGGAACTGACTTAATTCTAGCTCGTTAAGGTGACCACGTTCACTAAGATGTCTCCCAAGAGCTATGGTTGGGTTTTTACCTCCCCTCAGGACTGGGGTACTCTTGGGAACACAGAGGGGAATCCTGCTGCAAAACTGCATGATGATAGCTCCAGTGCCCTAATGCCCATTTTGTTTTCTCTCTGTAGTCTGTATGGTGACTTCAGTGGTAAGTTAAGTTGTGTATGAAGAGTATTGGAAGCGGGATTCAGCGTAATCACTATTGTGCTTAATGTTAATAGAGATATATTTTTTTAAAAAATACTGCTTTTCACTCAGATTCTGTCGTACTTGAATATGTACAGAATGCTTACGGTGTCCTTTTAGTTAGGAAAATATTGGTTATCAAATACACAATGCTATACTAGGTCTGAAACTTTTTTTTTAAAAAAGCACTCCCTCCCCTGAAACTCCATCGTGCAGCTGTTTAATGAATATCGTCATATTAGTGTATGGTGATGGCATATGCTAGCCGTGATGCTTGAAACTGCAGCAGCAGGCTGTTGATGAGGGGGGGGATCAGAAGCTTTGTTAAGACTGAGACTTCAGTGGGCACTGTTCTCAAACTGCTTTAGTTCTGTGTAAGGAGTTCATGGCTGGACTAGACTGTTCTCAAGTGAAGCACATGCTATCTGTGTCCCAGGACTGTTCTGCTAGGGAAGCCTTTAAATACAAAGAAAAGATACCAGTGAAGTTCAGACAGCATGGAAGGATAGATCCAAAGTGAGTTCAATTAATTCAGCATCTTTGGTAGCAAATGGGTGTTGGAGATACTGGGACTAATTACTTTGAAGACTTGAAGTGGGGAAATAAAGGTAGTAGAGATACCATGATTACTAGAACACTTCATTGCTCCTTAATCATATGTGGGATGTGGATGTGCATGTTGCTAGCTGAATATCTTTGATTAGCAAAACAGATGTAGGATAAGGAGAGGCTGCAGCCTTTAGGAAATAAATAAATTTTGCTTTTAATATGATAAAATACTGTGCAGAGGGAAGGAAGAAACTGTACTTGCTTCTGGGCCTGCAGGTATTTTTCCTGTTCCTCCACAAGCCTGTCTGATTTATGTTTGTTCTTTAATCCTTCCCTGAAGTCAGTCAATTCCCTGTGTCTATTTTTTTTTTTTCTCGTGTTGTCAGGAGGTGTTCCATCTTACATTGTGATGAAGCAGCCCTCTTCAGCTAAATAACCTTTTGTATGCCTTGAGTCTCCCCTGCAAGTGCATTTTATTAAATGGTGTAAAAAATAATAGTAAAGAGGAGAAGGACATGGAATAGTTATAAAGCTGCATGGGTGCTTTGTGAATTTTTTCAAAGAAAAAATACATCTTGCACAGAAGTTAGGAAGTGAAGTTTGCTTTTGAATTCAGTGCCATCTTAACAGTATGGGCTTTTTTCACATTTGCAAAAATCTTTCAGGTGCCTACCAAGGTGGATGCATAGCTTTAGAGCCAAGTACTTAGTCTTTTTACACACACAATAATTAAGCCTTGTTTTTTTCTTCCTTGCCATGTTCTCTTCCACTTCTAGACAAGGTCAGGACCGGTACTGGCTTTTGTTTTGGGGTATGGGTGGGATGGGGGTAAGTAGTAGCTTTACTTGTAAGGTATGGTTGAGCATTAATGTAGGATAAAAGGTCACCTGTATAGGAGGCAACTGTTCAGTTTGGGTCACAGAGCAAATTGCAAAAGCAAAGGCTTATCAAATCATTATAATCATTATAATATCTGGCTCTGAAATAATCATCTTGGTCCAAAGATAAAACTGTAGAGGGCCTACAGTTCTGCTTACTCTTTCATAAGTATCTGGTAGCTGTGGAAAAAATTTGTTCTCCTGATCTCTGTTCTGTGTTACTGACAGTCTGTGAATCTTTCCAGTACATCGGAGAGCAGGAGTTGAGCTGAAAGGTAACTAAAGAGCATTGAGCAGATTTGGGTGGCATCTACTGGATTGTCTCCTTGCAGGCAGTAAGAAGGCTTTCTTCCAACTTGGAAACACCATCAGGAAGGTATTTGGGCTCTGGCAAACCTGACCGAGCTGTGACTCCGCATTTATAAATACTTCACTTCTTGTCAAGTCGTTAATCTAGTGAGCTGTAAAACATAGGTGTAGTTGTGGGCCTTGTTTGGGCAAAGAAAGTGGGCAGGTAGCCTTGGAGAGTAAAGGTAAGAATTACCTCCACTGTACCTTATTTTACCTTACCATTGGTAAGGTAAAGCAGAAAAAAGGGCTGGTGGCTCTTACACATAGGAAGGAAGAGGGGAGTTGTGATTCTTCTGTGTTTGGGGGGGGGAAAAAAAGGTGGTGTGTTCTGGTCTAGTTTAAAGTTAAAACTAAGTCTGGCATCCTGCTAAAAAGCAGTAGACTTCTAATACTTAAACTTGCTCAAGTTCAGCATCTCAGTTCAGTCTCTCCAGATGCGTGTGTGCCTCTCACATTCTTTGTAATCTGGATGTACAATACCTTGTTCCTCTAACTCATGTGTTCATTGAGTAATGAGAAGGGGAGTGTGTGCACGCTCAGAGGAAAGGTAGTCTCATAGGTAAAGTGTACCATAAAGTTGTTTGATTCTTGCTTAAAGCCTGGTACTCAGGATTTAGACAACTATTTTTCTCTTACTGCAAAGGTTGGAACATTCCTAAAATGCAAATGTATAAGCTAATATTGTATATTGTGTGCAGTTCCTGTGAAAGAATAGCTCTGAGCATAAAGTCCTGATCCTATCATTGATAGAATTAAAGACAGCTTAATCCTCAATCTAGCAGGTGTTGCTCTGGGTGTGCCTTCCATTTGCTCAGTTTTAAGCATAACTTCTGTGTGAGTTAGGTTGTTTGGTTCATGGTTTTATACAGTTGTGTGGTAGTATGGTAAATGTTTTGGAGCTCACTAACTACACTGCTAAAAATTATGATGTTAATGTATAAAACTGGTTTTCCTGGGTTGAGAAAATGTACTTGAGACAATTCCCGGATGCTGTTGCTTTGAGTGCTACCTGGTTTAGAAACCTTAAACTTCTTAAAATCCCTCCGCTTTTTATTGCGGTATCTTCGTGATAGCTGAAGATCCACGTGCAGATCTGGTGCTGAGGAAGCAGGAGTCTTGATCGGTTTTAATTGGATTTTGTCCTCAAGAAACCACAATTAAACCACTTCCCCCAATTGTCTTACGTGGTGTAGGAGTCTTGCTATGTAGTAGGTCTATGACCTTTTTTGTGTAGCTTGGTGGAGAGAAGCCTTTGTTCAGGACAGTTAGCCAGCTTTAGATGGCTTTGGAAAAGAAGCCTTAGCAGACATTAGCTAGAGTCGGTACTAAATATCAGTGACTTTAAAACAAACGAACACAAAAACCAACCACCTCCCAAGATCCTCCTGATCTGTCCAAGACTTTTCCAAGTGATGTGTGGAAGATGCAAAAACCTGAGATCCCTTTTAGTTTTGCAGGTAACAGGTGAGTATGTTCCCTGCCCCCTTCCACTGAAAGCAGAGTTTTTCTGGCTTTCAGCTGTCTTAAGACCTGCTGGGAAGAGTGAGCAGGCTTCTCAGCTTCAGGCATTTCTGTATGTAAACTAACCTCCAGCTGAATGCCATTGAAATGAAGACCCAGTCTTTTCCCTATTTACCTTTTTTAAAGGTAGATCTACATAACACCCTTACTTAGAAGTCTAATCTTGGTTTCCTCTGTGGAACTTTTCTAACCTTTGTGTACAGGTCAACTGTTTTGTTATGATATTCTTCATTCTAATAGCCAAGTTCTTTTATTCTTGGTTTCCTCCTCGCCCTGAATTATCTAGAAGACTGCTGAGATCACTGTATGTTGATTTAGTCTTTGGGTGGCCAAACCATGTTTTACGAGCGCTAAGTGTGCTAGCTCTTTTGTAATCTAAGACAGCATAAAATGGCGTAAGTTGATGAGGAGTTGGCAGGGCTGAGGCGACCCACCATGCTGCAACCTGGGCTTTGTGCTGTCTAACAGGCTCTGCAGGTAGGACATTGGTACGTACCGTATCAGTCGTTATCTTGTGGTGCTATTGCCCCTATCTCACCTCAGGGCTGCGTGTGCCAGATAGAGGTGGATGGCAAACTGCAAATAAAGCCGCATCTGGCCTGTGGGATTGGAGTAGGGCTGAGGCTTGGTGTTGTAGCATAGGTTCTGCATTCAAACGAATGTTACGGAAAAGGAGCTGCATGGCTCAAAGGCAGCCAGGCATTAAGCACTGGGAGGGCAGAGCTGGAGTAGGTGCTGATGGCAGGTATTTCCTGGCTCACTTGCCTGTGAATACTGGATTTAAGCTTCTGAACTGGAATTTGCACAAATTGCTGAACTGAATCTCTGCTGCTTCACTGACGGTGACACCCCCCGTGCTGTCACTTTGCTGTGCCTGCTTGTTTGGTCATCTTTGACTACCTACCTGCTAGTTTGTTTGTGTACAGGCAGTTTCACCACTTGGTACTTCCTGAAGGATTCTGCAGTTTCATTCATGTCTCCCAGACAGTGTTCCTCACTCAAATTCATTCCCATCTTCCAAAGAGAATGTTCTCCCTCCAGCTTGCCTTGCCAGGCAGCATGTTTTTAATAATGTTACTGAAAACTTAAGACAGCACACAGATAAAATCCTGGCTTTTACTAAACAAGGGTTTCTAGAGAAGCTGAAAGCAAAGGACAGCTTTCTTTTAATCTTCTGTTGCTTGTGATGGTTTTTGTTGGGGATGTGCTAGAAACAAAATTCACATCAGTTCGCTCTGGGTAGAAATAGAGTTTTGGACAGAAGTCGGTTGTTGGAAAATGTTATTTTCTTCCTTGAGTTTGCAGCTGCTTCTGTTTTAATTTTTAATTAAAGTTAGTATTATTTCCATTGTTGCTAACAAGTTGAAAGCATACATGTATAAGCACCAGGTAGCAGAACTGCACACAGACTCTCACAGGGTAAGCTTCTCATTTCAGCAGCTTGTCAGCAAGTAACAGTAATTTAAAGGCTCCTGTAGGGGTGGGGTCAAGCTCTTGCTATAGGATCTGCTTTGTTGGAGAAATGTTGCTCAGAAAAAACATTGAAGGCACAGGTTCTTCACTCTTCCCTTCTTTTCCATTGCTACCCTAAGGAGGAGAAATGATTTCTCAACCAAGAAACAAACTGGTTCAGTATTCTGCAGTTAACATTCTCTCTACTGCGTTTTGAAGTACCCATGCATTGATTCTCCCTGTGTTATAACAAATCTTTCATATTGAGGTGGCTTAAAAATCTCCAGGCTTCTTTTAAAGTGACGCTGTTGCTGGCTGACTTGCAGCTATCCAGTTCAGACTGTTCTTCTGTCAAATACAGATTGATCCAGAGGCTTCTGGGTTCCTGTACTTTTCACAGCCTTCATATTGGTGAGCAGAAAAAAAAAAAAACAACTGCTGCAGTATGGGCTGAAACATGCAGAAGAACTTAGTTTTTAGCTGGTTTTAAAAACAGAACAAAAACAAACATCAAGGCACTGAAGACAGAAGCTACAGGTGTTGCAAACATGAAAAGTATTGAGTCATGGCATCCTGCTGCTGAGAGCATTCCCCTTCTTTGTTAATGAATTCACGTTGAATAATACACTGATGAAAAACTTGGGTTGAACTAGTTTTGACATGCCAGAAGGATGATATAGAAGGGTAGCAAACTTGCTTTCTTTGGAGAACAACTTAATTTGAATTTTAGTTTAAATTAGGTTGTGCTCTCCCCTTGTTAATAGCTATTCTAAGAGATTATCATCAATGTTTATTACTGAAAACACTCAGAAACAAGAGGAACAGTTGATTTTGATAGTAAAAAGGTTTTTATTTTTGAAAGATGCAGAGCATTAAATGGTCAAAAATAAAGAATAAAACGAAATACATGCTACTTTTCTTAACTTTTCCTTTGGATGAGGATCTAAGACTTGAATGGCACCAGTATACTTCTGTGAACCAAAATGCGATCCAATGAAGAGTGAAACAACTTAGATGCTTGCTGCCCCTGACATAGGACAAACAAAGCAATGAGGTGATAGAACTGCAGAGGAATGCCCTCAGAGCAGTATTATGTTTGTTCCATGTAACTCCTTTACTTTGCCTCCTCATACTGCAGCTTTTTTTTCAGGAGAGAAAGAGAATACAGAAGATTATAGGACATGAATGCTTTTACATCCTTAGCATTATGTAGCCTCTTAACCAGCTCTCAAGCATCTCAGTCAGGATTTAGTTCTGGTTTAATTTCTCAGTGTGCTAAAACAGTTTTTTCAGTATTGAAATGAAGCTATGGATTCCTGTGTACTGCAAGCTGGAGACACTAGCCCATACAAGCAGACCTGAGACACCTGAGCTTGACTTGGTATCCTGTACAAGCATACAGAGGAAGGAACGTGATTAGTGGTTTAGGTTCCTTTTTGCTCTGCAGCTGAGTAAGAATATTCTGCTGTCCAACAGGTGCATTAATTAGCTTTATTTGTGGCTGTCCCTTCCACCTGTAGGCTTCTCTTTGTTCTGTAGGCTCTTTAGACAGTCATCGGTTCTGTTGACTGGTAATGAAGCACCTGTCAGCAGGAGCAGTGCTTTTCTATAGGTCAGCATAGCATCCTGTTTGGTGTTTTAGCTTTTTTTCTACAGCCCAAAAGGACTAACAAAGGTTCTGATTGTAACATCGACCATTTCACTGTTTTCTTTCTAAACTGGTTGCTGAAGCTAGGTCTTAGTAATCCTCAGTGACTTGGAGGATACTTAAAACCTTACTCCATAAAGGCATTTTCAGATTGTTCTTCCCTACCAGACCCAGCAAAAGGTCTCTGGTCTCGGATGTGAAATTCAACTGACATGCTTGAAGCAGGGGAGACTGTTCAGCTTCTGCGATCACCATGTCTTTGCACCGTTACAAAACTGTTCTTTTCAACTCCAGAAAGTTTTACGCTGTCTATTTAGAGTTTGCCTTAAACAGTACTTGATCTCTGATTTACTCAGACTGCGTATTCTCAAGCTCTGGTGTACTTTGCCCAATATCTTTCAGTCCCTTCACCTAACAGAAGTGAGGAGTTCAGGATGCTGCTGTGCTGGCTTGGGGTCATGGCATGTATCACCTGTTGGATGACATGGTCCAGCCTAACTGCCTTGGCATTCTTGTGAGCATTCTTGTGAGCAGCGTTAGGCATCTCTTCAGAGGCACTTTCAGTGCTCCTTTCTATTCTGGGAGTTCATAAGTCTTCAGTTTGAGGTACTCAATATGCTAACTGCCCATTAGCAGTATAGTTCCCCTTAATTCTGAACTGAGAGATCACAAATGAATATATGTTTAGCTTTTCTCTCTTCCTCTTTTGCTCTTTTTTTCTTCCCAATCTCTCTGTTGGTTATTATAGACATACTTAAAATGATTTGCATGAAAATTGGTTATATCCGTTTGTGTTCCCAGCAACTTGCTTGCTGATTCCGTGAATGTGGCCTTGTGTGTTGCCACTGTCTCAGCTAGATTGGTGGGCAAGATCTAAAGTCTTGAAAGGCTGTAGGGAAAAGCTTTCTAATGAAGATATGATTTTTGCTACATCTTGTGATGGCTATGTGTGTTGTGAAGCCAGTGGAACAGTGAGTATCTCTTTAATACTTTTATGATTTTTCTGTGGGGTCTGTACCTTGAGCGTATTTATGGCCTGCTGATATTTCAGAAGCGTCCTGCAGTATCCATAACTCTTTAGTGTACTGAGGTATTTTTGAAGTGCTTGAGAAATGCTTCCACTTGGATGATTACAGAACAGCTGAATTAGCAGGAACTGTTCCATTGCAAGTGAATCTAGGAAGAGTATTGTATTGAAGCTATTTTGTCAGCAATCTGGAAAAATCTGTAGCTAACAGTTTGTGTAACTGTAAGTTAACAGTTTATACCTGGCATGGTATTTTGGTATTTAATCAGGGATTTCTTCTTTCCCCTCCCTTCGGGGAATCACTTGTGATTCACCTTTTGCCTTTATGTCCTTGCTTAGACCTCCGTGTTTTGTCACTGAGGTTCAGAAACTGTCCCTCGTCTGCAGGGTTAGGGAACTCTAATGTGACTAAGGTCCTGCTTTCAACAAGAGGTTGGACCAGGCCATCTCTAGAAGTCACTTCCAGCCTGGGCTTCCTGGGGTTCTAACTTGGCACTTGGGCTGCTGTTGAGCCCTGTATTGAAAAGGCATCGGGTCTGAATGGGAGCTTGCCTTAGTATGCTGTTAAAGTCTGCTTGCCTTCCATTAATATTTTATTAATCTCTTCCAAGAGAATTAAGTCATGCAGCTTCTCAGTGTGTAGAAATTCTGTGCTGGAGCAGGTATAAAAATCTGTTTCATTAGCACCTAATGTTCTTAAGAACAAACTTCCTTGGCTCGTTTGTCTGGCTTCCCTGCGTTGAGGTAGTGTTACAGAACTGAGGGGTTGTATAATGTTTTTAGTTGTTAACGTTCTCCTCCATGTACTGAATTTGCTCTGGGATCTGTGTGTATGTGTTCTGGGCTGTTTTTTTTTTTTTTTTTCCTGGTTTTAGTGTTATGAGGGGAGAATATAAAAATAACATAATCCAACCTTGTGTGTCATTCAGCGCAATTTTGTATGGTTTCTGTATTAAAAGCAGTTAATCTGATAAAAATCCCCTTGTGAATTTTGTATCACTAGATACAGTGCAGCAGGTAAGCTGTAGTTTGCTCTAGCATCTTTAAATAATGTAGATAGCTTATGGCTTTTCGTGGGGAGCACATAGACATGAAAACAGATAGGAAAATAAGTGGTAGCTTGCTTGCTTTTGTGCTGGGGTAAGAAAAGTTTGGCATTCCTTCAGGCCCAGTGCTTTCAGGCAGCTGAGTAACAGTCTTTGCATCAATGAAGTTGAAATCCAGCATCCTTACTGTATCTCCTGGGACAAGATCTCTTTTGCTTGTTGTTGTGTAGAAACTTCTTGTCCAGCAGAATGGAAAGATGATGAGAATTTGGGAGATGTGGTCACAAACTAATTTGTCTAGGAAATCTTTAGTATGTTGTTTTACCCAGTCATTCCATGAACTCTTTCTACAAGCACAGATGAGAGTTTACTAAACTGAGAATACGGACTTTTGCCTGTATGGAGCTTTGATGTGAAAGCTCACCTGTTTGGAGGTGAGGACTGCAGTGGAAAGAGCTGGGCAGAGCTGAGAACTATTGAATTCAGAGACTGTAGTGAGGAAGAGCACTGTATAAAAATCAGCTGCACAGGACTTGGTTTAAATCAACTAACTGGAGTAAAAATGCTACTTAAATTTGAGTCAGCTGGTGAAGTGGTAGAAGTAATTGAGTGTTTGCAAGTGCTTGCTTGCAAGGCAAGAAAATAGGTGTGGATGTTTGCAGGTGAAGGAGAACCTTGTGTGCAGTGAGCAAAAATGAGGTGCAGCAATGAGATCAGTTGAAAATGAAGTAAGATCTGAAACTAATTAGTAGTTACTGAATGTTATGCAGTAAGATCTTCAGTTTGGTTGCAATTGCTCTCAACTCTTAAATGCGTTATGCTTATATATTTAGAAAGTTGCTTTTACCCTAAATGATTAGATTTGTCACAGATACAGTTGATCAAGTAAATTCACTACACGAAAGTGAGGGCATATGAATCTGAAGTCTTACAATTAACTTTTTCTGACAAATGTGCCAAACTCTAGTTCTGGTTGGCAAGATTGCAACTTGCTGGAAGAAAATGTCCTGAAATTTCAAGGCACATAAGATCTACATGTCTTTCCTTCCTTCTTCCCTCCTTTTGCCTAATACTAGCTTCAGGGTGCTAAGCTTTTGTAATTTTGACAAACTGGCTTGCTGCTGCAGCATTAAAGAAGACACTGTTTGTAGACGAAGGTGTGAAGGAGAGAATATGCTGACCAACACGCTTAGCTCAGCTCCCAGCAGGTAACTGGCATTGTAATGGGGTACTGCCGGCAGAGGCACTACATGGCCCTGAATACTCAGGAAGCTGGATTACAGGAGCCTGAAAAGCTGTTGCATACCAAGACTCTTGTAAAGAACTTCAAGTACCAGTTGTGGAGGTGATCCAAGTACATTAAGGAAGCCTTCTTCTCTTGAAAAGCCTTAGTTTCTTGTTCATGGGGATTTTTACCAGTTTCTCATCTAATGTGATTAGAGGCCTGAGGCCTGTTAAATAAAAGCTGATACAGGCTTGTTTTATAGTTGTCTTTCCTTTGTTGGCTTGAAAGCTACAGAAGAGTGTCGGTCACTTCCTGTCATCTCTTTCAGGAGTGAGAAGGTATACATAAAGGCTTCCACTGCAAGCTGACAGATGTTTGTTTGTGTTTTCTGGTCATTTTGGACTCTCTCCAAGTAATACATTGGCATATACAGCTTATAGCTATAACACTTCTGATAGGTTTGTTAGGTCTTCAGAAACCGATTTCTACTTTTCTTTACAGTAAGAAAGATAACAGGCAAACATAATAAGGAAGTGTTTACCAGAACAAGAATATTGTGCAAGATAACAATTTGATGCCTGTGCTGTTAGATGTTGTGAGTGTATTCGAAATACACGTTTTTTGGGGGGAGTTCATCCATAGTCTAAAACACCCCTGCTTACGAGGAGAGCTTCTTGCAGGTGCAGGCCAGTGCTTTGGTATCATTACAGCTAGGAGCTGTAAAGCATGAACTAAAATATCTTTTTTACAGAAAACTCGATATGAGTAAAGGACCTGAACTTAACATTTTCAAATGACAAAGCTTGTTAACTGAAGCACAAAGGTCTGCTGTACAGTTGTAACTTCATCTGATTGTGGGTGTGTGGAGTAAGCACTCAACATAGTCAAGGAGATGTCGTGAAGTGTGACAGGGCCGCAGGGCCGGTGTGCTGGCATGTGCTTCTCCTTTGAGGTAACCGAGTTCAGGTATCTAAGGTTGGGGAAGGGGGAATAAGCATCCCTCACAGCACTTAGGGTACAGATGGATTGGGGGAACAAATTTGAATGAGAGCAGTTCAGATTTAGGAACCTTAGGGCCCTCTTCTGATTTATTTATTTATTTTAGCAGCTCTACTCAGTTGTGACTCACTAAAAAGATCTCTTTCCTGCAGGGTTAACTGGGCACCTGATACTGTGTGTCATCGATACTTACAGGGAAACTTAAGTTAATGCTTTGATGTCAAAGGTTGTAGCCAAATCATGAGGCAGCATTATATTCATTATATTGAAAGGTGAATGGGGAGTTGTGGTACCACTACACGTTAAGAAACATTAAGCTGAGAGACTTCAATATATGTTGGAACCTGGGCATCATCTTGATTTGATGGATGGCTTGCAGGGAAAGACAGCTGCCAATTCATTTTTGGACACAGCTGAAAATGTCTTGGGTATAACAACGCTTTGTGCTGTGTAACTCTTAAATTGTTGAAAGTGGCTGATGCAGGCAGGCCATCACTGCATCAAGATTTCTCTAGATGGTGCCAGGATTGTGGGTGTGATGCTTACTTTAGCATCTTGGGGAAGCCCATGCACAGGCCCTAGCAGGGGAAGCATGTGGCTGGGGTAGTAGAGCTCTAGTTAGCATTGCTCCTTGCACAATGAGTCCCTGTGAAATGCACGTTCTTCTGGTATGAGACTTAGGGCAACCAGTTTATATGACCGACAGTTTGACATAAGCACCTCACTTAATCCTCAGCTGACCTCTGTGCAGAGGATACTGTTTCCTCCTTTCAGAAAGAGACTTAAAACCTGCCTCCTTGCTGGTGTTTACACAGAGATGTATTTTCACTTGTGTTTAAATATAAAGAAATGAAGGAGAATGCACAACAGTATTTGACAATGCCTGTGACTGGCTTCAGCTAGATCCTCTCGGCAGTGCTGGAACCTCAGTGGGCTTTTTGCCTGTTTAATGCTAGTACTACTAGGTTACTGGGCTCGCATCTGTCTTGTGCTCTCTGTAGAGAATGCTACCACTTAGACTTCCTTCAGCCTGAGTAACCTGCCTGTGCTAGCAAGCTGGTGTAACTTCCAGCTATAGCAGACCTTTTCCTATCCACTATAAATCGTTCAAGTGTAAGAAGACTGAATCTGAGCTAGCGTGAGCCTGATTGCTGACTTGTGCTGTGCAGGCATCTTGATCGCGTCTGTGTTCCTGTGGGCATTGTGCGCGGTGTGCGAGGTGCTGGTTTGCATAATAGCAATTTGTATGCCTGGTTTCCTATGGCCTCCAGTGAAATGGAGTAACTTAGGAGTCTCTGTTATTTTCTGCTCACTTCTGTTCAATTCCATAAGTCCTTCTGGAGGAACAGAAAGTGGCAGTCAAGAATCGTCTGGCTATAGTGATGATGTCTTCAGAGTAATTTTATTGCTGATACCAGAATTTGAACTGAGCCTTAGTTACTTGCAGCTGAAGTGGTATCTCAAACCTTTCCTGTCAGACTTCTTGCTTATTGTGCTTATAGATATAATAGATACTAAATCAGTGTGTAGATGGTGTTCTTAAGCTTGGGTTGTTTTCCTTGTGGCTTTTTTCACCTGTGAATGTGTGGGGGGAATTTTGTGTTTACTGGTTTCCACACAATTTAAAAACAGTAAAACTGGATTTGCTGGTTGTGGTCCTGTTGCTGTACTTTCTGTTTAGAACCACTGATTTTACAGGATACCAGTCACCTCTCTTCACTGAGGACTTAAGTGAGAGTTAATCTTAAAATATCTCTGTTCCTGAAGTTTAGTTGGGCTTTATGGCATTTATATTTTTAAGCAACTGTGCAGTTTAATTCTTTCACCTATAAAACTAAACATTTTCCCCCTAGTTATGCTCTCACAAATGAGAAATTCTTGTTTCTAGTCAGATCTGTTTTTTTGAATTACTGTATCTTTCTGTACAAATTGGATTTGCATAAATCTGATTAGAGAAAGAAGCAGATTTAAAAGTATAAGTTACTTCTGTTACCTTGTGGATACTGCTGCTTATTCTTGAAACTCATTGCAGGAGATGACAGTACCAGTTAAAATACTATTGGTTCTCTATCAAGCGTTGAGTTTTTACTAGTTAGTGAGTTTTTCCCTGATGTTGACAAATACAGGTTCTCTTAAATTGCATTCATCTTGGCTCCTTAAATAAAATAATGATAAAATAAGTTGTTGCTTTTTTTTGGTAGACTGTGTCCTCTATTATAGATGCACTAGAAACTGGTTGTTCTAAGTAAGATTCTTTGAAGAGTATTTGTATCTCATCCTGTGTGTTTTTAACTAAACTTAAAATTCATAGTCTTTTTTTTTGTCTTAAGCTTTTGCTTAAACTATAGCATTTTACACTTGCTTCCTTTGAGGCATGGCTGTGAGTCTTCATGCTACATGTCTTAATGAGTCTCTCCCTCTTGTCTTTCAGTGAATGATAGTGTCTAGAAAGGGTATGTCCCTTCAGGAGAGAGGTGCCAATGTCCAACCGGCCTAATAACAATCCAGGGGGGTCACTGCGACGTTCACAGAGGAACACTGCTGGGGCCCAGCCACAAGACGACGCAGTAGGAGGAAGGTATGATTGTTTGTTTTTTTTTTTCATGTATAAAGCAAAGTTAAGGTGACTTTAATTGATGAATGAAGTCTTCTACCCTGAAAATCCAAGCACTGAAACTTGAGTAAAAACTTCCCCTCCCCTCAAATGCTATCTGTAATGCTGTTGCATGGCCTGAAAACACGGATAATTCATTATAATGCAGCTAGAATAGCAGTAGTAGATCTGTATGGAAGAAGCATAACTAGGCAATATTGCAAAATCACAGGTAGTAACAAATTCCTTCCACCTCTTCCTTGTCTTTTAACAAGAGTTTCCAGAGGGCAAGGAGACTCACTGGTTGGTGCAGCCTGGGAAAATCTGTGTTGCTCTTAAAAAAAAATATTAACTGGTATCTCTGTCTTGCATTGCATATTATTCTGTGCAAGTTTTGAATAATTCAAGAACGAAGAGCTTGTCATGTATTATTGTATTCATACTTGTAAGCAAGCAGACTGGGTAGTATTTGTTTTGTAAGTGGCTGCATCTGTAATGCAGAACTGGATCCTTGAGACTTCCACGTGTAATTATTATGTCAAGTAAGGAAGTAAGTCTTTATCTGAGTGAAGCATGTAAGGATATGTCTTCATTTAATTTTGTTAACCTTTCTTCATTAAACTAATTTTACAGTACCATGGTAGGCAGCATCTGTCTATGCATTGCATTTCCTCAGAGCTATTACTGGTGCAGTTGTTTGAATACATGTATTTTGGTCTTGGGTTCTGTGGTATAAGAGTATCATTAAAATGTTGCATTAAGTGGCACCAGCTAAGAATTTCTTGCACCACTTATTTTTCTGTACTAGAATTCAAATCCTTCATAATATTTCTTACTGGTATACGGTCTAACTGAAAACAAGGTCACTGCTTGATGGGTGAAGGATGCTAACTGTTCTTTTAAGGAACCTTGTGGGAAATAATTTGATCCACAGAATTGGGTTTTATGCTTTCTAGACATTGCATAAATGGAAAAATGAATGATAAACACAAGGCTTCTGCCTAGTGCTTTTATAGCATGGGGAGGATAAAGCTGTTGCCTCATGTAGCTGATTATTTTGCAGACCAGTACTGTTTCTGGAGAGTTCTCCTTCCTTAACTGAGGCATGGTGAACGCTTCATTCTGTTCTGCATATTGTGTTACATCCAAATAAATGTTAGATGGATACTGCCCTACCAACTCTTTTTTCTCCTTCTCCTGATATTCTGTAGCAGAATGTCAGGAAGAAGCTCTACAATGAAGCAGACAATCTGAAGAGTTTTAGGGGTAACACTAAACACTCTCTTACAATGAAAATTGTGTGTTTTCATGCATTGCAATTTGTCTTAAAGGACTGAACCTCTTTCATTTCTTATCAAGTCCATGTCAGTCAAAATTCTGTAAGTAAGAGGTTTATCAGAACCAAAAGTCTTTGTTTATTTGAAATTGATGAAGTTTTCAAACCTGCTCACTTCTTTTTAGTACAATTTTGAAAATGTGGGTTCTTTAGAACGGGACCTCTGCTACCTTTGCAGCTATTTACAAGCATTTTTACTTAGCAAAGCACATAAAGGCCAGGATAAAGCATACTTGCTAATATAAACGTTCTAATGAATTCAGTTTCCTATTGTCTTCCTTATGTTCTCCTCAGTAAGGGTCCTCAAGTGAAGTCTGTTGTGAAGGAGGTCAGAGAAAGATACCCCTTCCAAGCCAAAATGCAAATGCGTATCTCTGATTCTTGTACATCATAAAGGTTCCTTGCCAGAACTTTACTGATTTTTTACTTGATGAGCAGCTACTCTTCACTTACATAAAGACTTTGGAAATTGTGAACTCCTGTCTGGTCTAATATGTAAAATAAATATGGGATTTTCCTCCTTTGATACATAGTATTGGCAGACTTACCTTAACCTGGAAGCAACAGTGCGATCCCATTTTGTTTGAGACTGGACTCTAGTAGTGTCACCCCAATAACACTTCTGAATGGGGAAAGCCTTTGTGTTTTCTCCTGTTGTTTTACTAGTGATTACTCATCCAGCTTGATAACTTGATCTGATATTTGAGTGTTTGATTTTGGTTTTTGTTTTATTTAATAATGTTGCTAACTTCATAGGCTATGTGGAAAGATTGTTGCAGCGCAAATTGGCAGTAAGCTTAGTGTCTGTGAAAAACAACCAAACAACAAAGGTATATGTTTGTGAAAACAGATGCATAAACAGGTGAACTGCCCCCCCCCTTTCCCTTCTGTGTATGCACATAGCCAAACATGCCTCAGGGAAGTTTGACTAATTTTTTTTTTCCTTTTTTTTTTTTTTTTGGTAGTGATGTTGAAATAACTGCTTTGAATGCCCTGCTATTGGGGATGATATGGTACTTTCTGCTTCAAAAGTACTTAATGGTATCCTCATAATTCAAAATTACTTTTATGATGGAACCCTCCTAATTGTACAACAAGAACTTCTGTCTGAAGTCTTTCTTGTAGCACTTTGCATTGAATGTGGACTCTCCCAGATTTGTAAAGAAGCAGGAGTGATAGTTTCCCTTTGCAGAGGGAAACTGAAGAGGAGTGGGAAGCGGATCCATTAATAAGAGTGCTCTTTCTTGTGGGGAGTGGAAGGGCTGGGAGGTACTCACTGTTACTTTCTTAATTCTGTAACTACATTGTCCTATGTGTGTTGAAGAACTGCATCCTTGTGGCTTAAAACGCCAGTGAGGCCACAGACTACTGAGCCACTAGCATTTATTTTGAACAGCAGCCATTTGGAAGTGTTGTTGCAAGGCATCTCTTCTGAAAGTATTGTGGATGACTCAGTTACAAGCAATGCTTCAGTGTATCAGTGCAGAGTGATGAAAGTGGTCCTGTGTACAAGTATTGCAAAATACTATTTCCACTGGCATGAAGTTACAATGGTGCTTCTTTTTTAGACTGCATATTGTCAACTTTTCTGACATCTTTAGGAAAAGCAATTCTAAAGTAGGATTTTAATTTGACATGAGTGACGTACAGACTATTGTAGTGAAAGTGTAATATTGTATGCAAACTAGGTTTTTGGAATATATTAAATATTCTAGTGTGTTTGGGATTAGAGACTAAATGAGAAGCAAGAGTTATAAGGTACATAGATGACATTGGAATACATTTTAGTCTGACCCTTTTCAAATACTAAAGGCAGAAGAATCTTCGTCAATTACATCAATTCTATTATGAATGGGATCTGGTTTTGGACCCATCTTGGTAATATGTTAAGAACTAACATCTTGCCCGAGGCTCAAGGTGTGTGAGGAGGGAGGCTTTTCTCATTTTTGTTTGTTTTGATTTACACAGCCTATTTCACATGTACATTACCTTTGTATCCCACTTTTGATAGAACTAAATGTTCTTAGTTTTATAGATTTCATATTTGGAAGCATTGAGTGCTTTTTCAGCTACTGAGGAACAAGAATTAGGTGAAACACTGGTTAACTAACTTCAGAAGGTATCTCTCTTAGTATGCACAGAGTAACTTTTTGAGGAGTTTTTGAGGGGTTCTAGTGGGATATTTATTATGCTTTTTTAAAGAAAGCTAAGGGATGGTGGCTTCCACAGGACTGTCTCTACAGATCCTGCAAGCTGGATGGTGGGTCACTTGTCAACTTGTCTTAGTGTTATGCTGAACTGAGTGTCTGCCTGTGAATTAAAATGCGTATCAGCAGACAGCTCAGCCCAGCTAAGTGAGCCTTGAAGTAAGTAATGACACTTGTTTGTTGTGGAAAAAACTCCTGCAGGTGCAGCAAGCCCTCAGTCTTTCTGGATCTGCCTCTGGAAATGAAAACAGACAAACACAAGCTTATAAATACTTACCTTCTTCCTCACTTATTCTCTCAAAATACTTCTTGCTGGAATATTTATTGAAACGAAATTTCTGAATGGAAGATTTCTTAATGGAAAAAAATAGCTTGTAACTGGGTGTTAAGAGTACACTGGGCCAGTTAAAGTTAAAAGCCTTGAATCACATGCAAAATTAAAGGCAGCTTACAGCCTAATAACATGACTCAAACTTTCAACTGTCCATGCAACTCCCATAACACTTAGTTTTCAAAGTGTTTCTCTTGTTTCTAGATCATTGGACTATTCTAACAACTTTTGAACATAAGTTAACTTTTAACAAGACCTTAAGCAAGCTGTCACAACCTCAATAAATTGGGACACTTGTTAGTTGGTGTATAGTTCTAACCTTCTCTTACAATGTCTTTAAATTGCCAGTCTTTTTGCCATTGTATAGATCTTAGAGAAGGGGGGTGAATGTCATGCTCCTTTTAACTGATGTGCTACTACATGTATGGTTGCTATTGTCTGGTGTACCTGTTTGGCCACATGCAAGGTGAATGATTAAACTCGAGGAGTGAAAATTGAGAGCACAGTACATCTTCTGAAAATAATACTAATAAAAATCCTTGTCACTTCTGACTACCTATTTGTTGTGCTTGTAATAAAACATTTCTGCTCTGGTTGTAGGTATTTATTACTAACAGTTTGGATAAAGAAAACAAAGTGAATATGAATAGTCTGCACAATACAGCATTCACAATCCCAACAGTATGGTTGTAGCTTGTTGTCCGTGTGAATTGAGCACTGGTATGGAATTACATCTGTAAAGCATGAAAGAACCTGCAGGGTTCAGAGGTGGAAGGGAGCAAGCTTGGAACAAGCTGAAACTCTTCAGTGTATGCATTAAATACTTGATGTTGTGGTGCACTGTTTTTTGCCATATTTTGGTTGAAGAGATTTTCTAATTATCTGAGTTCTGTTAATGCTTAAAGCACTAAGTTGAATCCAATTCTAATTAAACCAAAACAAAATCTTAAAGGGAAAATCAACTTCTCAAATGTATTTCAGAATAAATGAATCGTGATCAGTTAGCTTACATAAAAAAATTAAACTAATGTCAAGTGTAAATTATGTTATACTTTTATTATTGAAGTAACGGAAGTTATCTTCAGGAGAAAAGTAAATTTAATGCCTTAATCTTCTGTTGGGAAAAGAAAATTCTAAACACTCAGGATTGAGTGAAACATTCCCAAGGTTATTTTGATAGAATTTGCTGTTGTGAGACTAAGATTTACTTCATATTTTGGGTAGTAAAAATTACTTTTCTAAATATGAGGAATAAAGAAAAATTATTTGAGTATGGAGAAGATGCTGTTCAATTAATCTCTTCAGACTTGTGTTGTTAAAAGGGTGAGCCACCACAGAATGCTTTAATATGGGCTGCCTAGATGCCTTCATTACTCTGAGTAACTGGCTTTAGGAATACTTTAGGAAAAATACTTGAGGAGAACAAGAAAAAATCACTTCAGAAGAAAGTTTAAAAACATAACAAAAATAACTTTAGGAAAAACTGATGAAGGAAGGTCACCAAGAAAAACAGTTGCATTACTCAAATTTTGGTGTTTTTACTCTAAGTATTATCATGTGGCTATCACTTAGTTGGTTAGTCTTAGTAGGATTTTCGTACTAAGGATAGAGAACGTGTCCGACATGACGTGTAGTAGGCTTAGTTTTTTCCAACCAAATCCCCGAAGTCTAGTAGCGTGGGCGGAGCTATCTGAAAGCTTGTGGAAGTCACCTCCACTTGCTCTCTGGCCTAAACTTTTTGCTTGTTTGGGGACATGGGTTGGAATAGGACACTTCAGTCTTAAATTCCCATTCTACCTCCCTCACCTGTATGATTCACAAGTGTTTGCATAGCTCTGCTTGAAGGATGAGATGGATAGCACTTCGATGTGATTCATCTAGGCTCTTTGGAAACAATCAATGCTTGTTTAACTTGAAGTGTTGCTTCTTCCAGCGTTAATACTAGGACAGTTTGAGGTTAATAAAGGTTAGTGGTGCTCAGCTGTTCTATGTGGGTAAGATATGAATGGTTGAAGTTTCCTAGCTAATGCTAAGTCAAAAGCATGTTCTAGCCAGGGAAGTAAAAGTAAGATGTCTGTTGCCTTAGCAATTATTTACACTGTGCTGTTTTATGTGCTGATGAGCTGTCTCTTCTGAGTCTTGCAGATGGTGATACTCATTGGTTTTGAAACACAGATGTGGAATATTTTTGAAGATGTAACTTCCGTCTTATCAATAGTGTAACGTGAACTTTGTCCTCTAGTCATAGCTCATACAATAAACAAGCTTTTGCACGTAACTGAAAGCTGCTTGAAAGAACTCTCGTAGCTTATCTATGTGAAATTTATTCCTTTCTCTGACATCACAGGTTTCCTGTCTCATCTGTCTTCCTTCATCAGTAGCATGTGTTACTTTATTCCTCTCACTTCAGTATTACCAAAGAGTGCTCAGTCCTTTGAGTTGGTGGAGCTGCAGCCATAAAAGAATTGGCAAGGTTGAGCTTCCCTACCAAGTGGAACTGGTTGCATTCCAATTCCAAGCATTTCATTTTCTTACACTGAAGAGCAAAGAGACAAACTTGTAAATACTTGTAATTGCATAAAGTCTTCATGCATGGAATCTTGAGGTTGAGTGCATAGATATTTCTGAGAAGAGGTCTCTGATGGGTGGTCTGGTCTTGTGCCTTACTGTGCTGGCAAACACTTAAGCATTAAGTGAATAATTCAGCAGTCTTGCACAGCAGAAAAATTCAGACTTACCTGCACAGCTCAGGCATGAGGAAATGTTTGATTTACTTAAAATGACTAAAAAAATTGTGCTGTACAAAACGGCTATATTGGTAGTGACTTGTAACCAGGCCAGGTGATTCTCTTGAAATACTACCTTGATGTGAAAGGGTTGATGTGTTAAGAGTTTGAAGTAGTACTTAATCTCTTATTTATAAATGGTACAAACACAAATCTGTAGGTGGCGTTTTTTAATCTGTGTGTCAGTATCCTGATAGCTTTCTGTTTTGACTTTCTGCTGACAGGTCACATTTAGGGCAGGCAAAACATAAGGCACATAGCCCTCCTGAGAGTAGAAAATCTATTTCAAAGACACCCAAAGTGCAGTCTAATACTACTTCTGAGCAGTCCAAGGGACACTTTTCCAAAAGGTAATTGCACTTCATATTCATATGTTACCAGTGTTATCTGCGCTTCATGACTGTATGTAATATGTCTGGCTATACAGAACTATTATGAAATGTATGACTAGTAGGCTTTAAACTGGGCATTATATTCAGTGGATGTGTTTCAATGTCTTATGTTCTGTTCATGTTTTGTACTTGTAATTCAGCTAAGAGTATTCAGTCAGCGATGGAGCATACAAATTCTACATAACTAGTCCTGGAATACGTGCAGGCTCTTCCTCTCTTCTCCCTTTATTTTGGAGGAAGATAGACCAAGGAGTTCTGAGAGTTGTCCAATATTAATTGAAACCTGCAGTAATATAAGGAATGCCTGTTCAGAGTAATCATCTTGGTCATGTTTATTATCTGTTTTCACACACCTCTGCTGTGTATGCACCGGAACAGCTTTTTAGCATGTAGAGGAGAATTTTACCCTTTTTGTTTCTTAAAATTAAGGTAATTAATCAGATAAGATTGAGAGACTTTCGTTTGAGAGCCTTCACTGAACTAGAATCAAGTTATGACCAGTTACGTGTTACTGAACAGTCCTCGTTCTCTTGCGGAATTACATTCTCAAGCATTCAGCTTCACAGCTTGAATTTTTGTTTTAATAGACTTACGTGTCTATATGTAATCCTAGTGAAATCCATCTAGTAGCTTTTTCTTGTTTGTTTAAAAGCAGTGTCCTGTGCTTTCATTTTGCAGTTCATTTTAGATCCCATGCTAGCAAAGGTGCTTTTTTGGCAATGAAATCTGGAGTATGGTCTCATGTAAGCATGCTTTTTGTATCAATGTCGACTTAATATTTGACAGGTTATTTTACCTGCAGTTTCCTTTATCATTAGAGATTGCTGACATTTATCTTGCAAAACTATTGCAACAGCGTGAGGTTCCTTGAGTTTAACACTAATGCTATTCCTGCTTGCTTCTACAGAGGCTGTAGTTCATCTGCTGTTTTAATACCACAAGAAGATCCAGACAGAGTCAATACTTCAGAAAAGCAAAAAACGGGGCAAGTGCCTAAAAAAGAAAATTCTCGAGGAGTTAAACGCAGTGCTAGTCCAGATTATAGCAGGACCAATTCTCCTAGCTCTGCTAAAAAACCCAAAGCACTTCAACACACTGAAACTTCCCTGGAAACCAACAAGCCACATACTAAATCTAAGAGAAGACACTTAGACCAAGAACAGTCTAAGTCTACACAATTGCCATCAACAAGCAAGGCTCACACCAGAAAGGGTGGAGCTGCTGGTAGCTCCCGAAGTCAGAAAAGGAAAAGGACAGAGAGTCTGTCTTGTATAAAGAGTGGTTCAGCAGCTGAATCAACTGGCGCTGAAGAGAAGTCAGCAAAACCCTCCAAGCTGGCTTCAAAATCGGTGACCTCAGCCAAAGCTGGGTGTAGCACCATCACTGATTCTTCTTCTTCAGCTTCTACGTCCTCTTCCTCTTCTGCTGTTGCCTCTGCTTCTTCTACTGTTCCTCAGGGTGCCAGAGTGAAACAGGGAAAGGACCAGAATAAGGCTAGACGTTCCCGTTCTGCATCCAGCCCCAGTCCAAGGAGGAGCAGCAGGGACAAAGAACAGAGTAAAACAGGTGGCTCTTCAAAGTTTGACTGGGCTGCTCGATTCAGTCCAAAAGTTAGTCTCCCTAAAACAAAACTGTCTCTACCAAGCTCTTCCAAGTCAGAGACATCAAAACCTGGACCTTCAGGACTACAGGCCAAGCTAGCAAGTAAGTTGTTCACTTTCTTTTACGAAAGAATATACATGTATGTTTTAAAATGAACTATTCTAAACAAATGCTTCCTTCATTGTTTACAGGGTTCTTGGGTCCTTGTTAAAGAGAAATAACTTTTTTAATTCTACTGAGCTTTTAGGTAAAGTTGTGACTGAAACTGCTTATAGATAAAGCAAATGATAGAAGTACGCAGCCTGTTCTGTAGGCCTAAGATACTTCTCTGTCGTGCATGTCAATTTCTCATTGCATGTCAATTTTTAAAATTTATACAAGATACTTGCATATTGTTGTCATGGGGACATAAAAAATCAAGAGTTTTCTAACGTTTACTTGTTCTGTTTAACTTTTTTTTGTCATTTTCTTAAACTCTGCCCTGACTGGGAATTATGCTTTTTGGAAAACAAGTTACCGAACTTGTGGTTGCTTTTTCAAGTTAGGTTTGCTACTTTTTCTTTTTTACAGTGCCAGTTTCTCATCTTAGTCTAAGATCAATAATATTTTAAACTTTAAAACTGATATACCTAGTGATTGGCACGTGAATCGCTTTATCTTTTAAATTGCTCTTACAAAACATGTCCTTCCTAGTGCTGAATTGGAGTAGTAGGTACCTTTCTTGTACATTGTGATAAGGATTTTAGGCTGTTTCTAAGCCAGAGCCCCTGCTCATTAGTGTGCAGATCTGCTTATAGCTCTGTTTCCTTGAAAAACGTGGTACACCAAGGCAGCGTAATAAACTTTAAATGCGTTTTTCATAGCATATATTCTCTAAAACTTGTTTTAATAGGTTGGATTCCTAAGCCTGGTAACTGTTGCACATTTACCTAGGCACGATCATGAGTAGCATGTCCCAACTAGGGCATGTCTATAGCTAATACTAATGCGGGAAATATGTGAAATAAACAAGAGGAACTGGATGGCTTCCTGTATAATCAAAATAGATTTAATTGACCTAACAGGCTTGTTTTGGATAACTTGCATGACTGGAGCATTGATCCTAGAATGACCTAACCCAGCTGGGGAAGGATGGCACTGGGGAAGGGGAGAGGGCTTGCTCCCTTATGGCAAGACTTTACGTACCTGATTCAAGACTTACTAGGTGGTGGGCTCCTGAGGGGAAAAACTGAATTTCCCCAGGATAATGAGATGAAGGAATGGGTAGGAATTGGACAAGACCGACTGACCTTCAATGTAGCTCTTAATGAAGCCTGCCCTTTAGTTATAGGCAACTATTTGATGAAGGAGAGAAGCAACAGGGAGGTGAAAGAATGTGTTTCTAAGTAAACAAAAAGGAGAAGGCAGAGGATAACTTATGTGACTGTTTATAACCCTTCAGCATGGAGTGAGAAAGGTGGGATAGCACAACCTGTGGTGGTGGGGGGCATGGAGTAGCTTGAAAAAAAAACATTGAGAATACGAGCTTAAATTATCTCTCAAAGAATGTACTGAGAAAGCCAGCTTGACTAGCGTTAGCCCTTTTGTGACCTGACAGTCACCTTTGGCATAAGATAAGTAGAACTAAGACATTCAAGTAATGACAGAAAACCAAGTTGGTATAGACTGTAAATACGTATACCTAAAAAGTCAGTGTGAAGGGTTACAAAGCATAGTAAGAAACATTTCTAGACTCCATTTTAGATTAAAGAAAGTTGCTTTCTGTAGGTAGCATCCCAGTTTGAGGGGGAAAGATGTGATACTGGGAAGTCTAAAATGTGTAATCTGTTTAGATTACAACAAAACTTAATTGAATAGCTATTATATTGAATATCACTGGAGTATGATTATGCTAAATATCACTAAGATTTAAGTATCACTAAGATGTAAGAACTCCATCTAGAATAGATGGAGAGTGCTAATCTTTATATTTTCAAATAGTCTTAGCTTTTCAAATAGTGCATTAAAGCTCTGGCAAGAGATTGAAGTAATCTTGGAATCAATAGTAATTATTAACTTATCCCTTTAAGAAACACTTGGCTGTTATATAGCTTCACTAACTAGAAAATACTGGTACAAATTTGAAATATTTCAGCAAGATACACGTTCTGAATAATGTTGAGAAATGTCAAGAAAATATTAAGAAATAAGAAATCACAAGGGTAGGTTTTTAAGGAAGGAGGGGTCAGGTCAAACTTATTTTCTGTGGTAACCTAATACCTTTGGAGGATAAGGGAGCAGGAGTAGCTTGTATCTCACACAAATAACAACCCTAAGGCCTTCTAAAGCAGTAAAGCAAATGGTGATCTAGATCAAACTGTGGTGTACGCCCCTCTGGAGAATTGTGCTTAGAAGTCATTGTAGCTCTCTTAGAGGCTAAAACTCAGTAGATTTGTACAGAGGTATCATATGAAAGAGGTGTTTAAAAATTGAAATAGGGCTGATAGAACTAGTGTAAAATAAACAAAAGGCCATGGAAAAACCCAGGGAAAAAAGCTGGTGGGGGAGTGGTTCTATGAAGAATGGTCTGGGATGAGAGGGGAGATTATTAGGACTGGCCGATACAGTCAGCCATGTCTATGTAAATACAGTGCTGCTGTTCATCTCTGGCTATTGCAGTCAAAGAATGCCATGGTTCAGTTTCAAGTACAAGAATTATTATTAATGGTCATGATCTTTGAAGGAAAAACCAGAAGAGCTGAGGTGGCTTACCCTACGGATGAGAAGGATGAGGAGAGATGTGGTGCTCCTCTTTGCAGGAGCCTCCCACATACTGGAGGAGACTAACCTCAGGTTTCTTGTTCTGTCCTTACTGGATAAGTCATGGGCATGAAATGCAGCCAAGCTGACTTTCAGAGATTTCAGCTAGATACACAGCAGTCGTATGTTGCAAGGGTAACTGAGCCAGTGGCATTACTGAATAAAGGCTAGAAAGTTTATTGGAAAAATAAAAATGGGCTGAAGGCTTTCACCTCTTGTTCTGCAGCTAAATATTTTGCTTAAAAAAGGCAAATTTTTAGTTTTGCTCTTGATTTGACTATTTTCATGTCCTTTCAAGCACTATAACATTTAGAAATTTTGGAATGCTGCAAATTGTGTTAAATCACTTAACTATATAAAATTAACTATATAAAAGAAAGGAGCTTACACTTCTATTGCTTCTATTATCAGGGAAATCTCTACCTCTTTGTATGAGATCTTACCTTTAAATAGGAAGAAGCTGTCAATGATGAGGGCAGGGTGACCTGGAGTAGCTGTCCCTAAACGAGAAGCCTCAACCTAATACTTAAAGATTTGGGGGCTGAGAAGAGAAGGCTGATGGATATAGTGCAAAGCAAGATAAACACAGAATGGTGGTGTAACTCCTGACTTAAAAGGGGATGGGCAGGGGTGAGGGGGAGTCTGAAAATAGCTCTGAATTAATTCATTTGCAATGGTAGGTGGCAGTGCTGTCCTGTAGGGCGGAGTGCCTGTATGTTGGATTGAGGAAATAAGATGACTAGGTAGGAGATAGTTATAGTTGCAGTGATGGGCTGTATGGGGTTCCAGTTAACAGCTGAGGCTGTCTGGGTTGGTATTGAGGGTCACAGTGGCATGGGTAGAAAGACAGTAGGTGCCTTCCCCTGCCAATGGTGTTTTTACCCCACCTTTATTACTTGAGCTAGAAAGCAGCCCAACACAGGAGCCAATCTAAAATGTAAATTTACAGCCCTAAGAAGTAAACTTCTATTGATTATCTTTCTGAACTGCAAACGAATGGTGTTTGGGATTGCATACTTTGAAAATCTGACTTTGTTTTGGCTTATGTAATACACTCAGGCTGTTAAAGTAAGTAAATGTAGTACAGCTGCATTCAGAACTTGTTTCTTTCATACAGCAAAAATGCCTTTAAAAATGCTGACCAGTAACAGACTTAAATGTGAAGATGTTCTTAAGATTATTTTTTTTTACACTTTATTTTTGTAAGGCTACGGTGTTTCAGGTTTAGCCTGTTTGGTTCTCTTCAGACTCATTAACATGAGTGTTTGGCATGCAAATAGGATGATGTCATGGCATAAGCAATTTAGCTGCTTGCCATAGGGAAACCTACGGCTCCACTTAAATTCTAAAGCTTCCATCTGAAACTTCTGTAGTTGCCTAATACGAACTGCTTAAACCTATTTTTTTAAGGTGTGTCACACGTGGATATCTACTAGCTCTTTGAAACGGATCTTTTAGGGTTGCTCTGTCTGTTACAGGGGTAGTGCTGACTGAGTAACTTCTGGACATGAACATGAAACTAATTCACCTGAAAGCCCTTGCTGTCTGTGGCAGCATGACTGGTGCTTTCCTTTGTCAGACAGCCATAGGGATCTTCAGTTCCATCTATCTGGATGTCGGCTGTGCCCTGTTTGCCAGTGAAGGCTTGGGGCTGTTTTCATCCTGTGACTCCTATAGTGCAGGACTAACTCCCAGGCAGGAGGCCTCCTAGCGGGGCGTTCAGGGGAGGGTTAAATTTGACAGTGAGAGGGAAAGGGGCCCAGGTTGTGTGCTGAAGGAACTAGCAGTCCTGAACTTGTGGTGCTGGGAAGACTCAAAAGGATTTCCCAAAAGATGCAAGTGATAAGACTGACTTAGCTTTCTTAACAATGAACTTTAAAGGCAGAGTGGCTATGGACAGCAGGAAGGGAACAAGTTCAGAGAAATCTTTTGTCACTTCCTTTTCAGCCTGGGAAATGAATAGAAGGAGGTGGAGGCATACAAATGCCATGGTAGATGTGTAGAAGGAAAGATTTGGGAAAAAAGAAACACACAAAAAGATGTGATGAACAGAGCACTCACTGAGTAGCAGGAGAAAATGAGCTCAGCTGTTCTGGGTGCTCAGCCTATGATGTATCCTGCAGCTCATCCACCAGGCAATAACTGGTTAACTCTGTTCTCCAGAACCTTACTGAGGTAATTCACTTTAAAGCAATGGCTCAACTAATTGAATGCTCCTTATGGACAAGAGCAATCCCCTCTACAGCTGCCATCGTGTTTCGTGGTGTCTGTGCTCAGCTGATTTTTGTCCTGCTTGCTCATCTTGCTTGTCTAACAGAAAGCTAACAAGGAAGGTGTGCATCGAGTGCACTGGGGTCAGGGTAGTAAGGCATGAGTGAGCAGAACCACACTGCTAACCACAGCAGTAGGCTGTTTAGCTCTTCTGCCTTGTGAAACCTCTGCCCTTAGCTATGTTAAGATAGGATTTAGGCTAAGTCCATTTCACGTCATTTTCAGTGAAGGTGGTATCTGTGGTTGATTTGCCTATTACTAAGCTGGTAAGAACAAACTTTGTGCTTAGGGCTGACCACTTGAAACAGGGTACCCACAGATTTCAAGTAGCAATTGACCTTCTGATGTGAGGAACTCAAATGTTTATTTTTCCAGTGGACATGAAGCTAATTTTTCTGATACAGATGTAAAGCAGAAGTACACCTCATTTTTAGAATCTCATCATGATGTTACCAAGTAGTCTACTTCTCCATGTATCTGTAGCTAATGAGCTACATGTAGCTAATGAGCTAATCTGTAGCTATGAACTCCTAGAGTGGCTGTTGTGATCAAATATAGCGCTATTATACTTAATACCTGCATTTTTTAATGTAAAAGAGTCAGTCAGCTATGAGAGGAGTTTTGTTGAATCTGCACTTGTAAGACTTGAAACATAGATAGCTGTGGCATAGGATCCTGCTGCAGCTGTTTGAAACTGCTCGTCTTCTCTCCAGCACTCCCCCTTCCTTCCCTTCCACAAACAAGGCAAGTAGCTTACTGTATGTAAATAGGGTTGGATTAATTAACTGCTTCTGTTTTAGCAACTTCATCCTAAATTGTTGGTTTGCAACCATGTATAGTAACAGTGCCACTGCTTTAGGAGTATTTTTAAAAAAGTAAAAGTTAAAAAAGCGATTGCATATTCTGTATGTACAGACCGTGTGAAAATTCAGGTGGCTGCCTTATTTTCAGCTCAGCGTGCAGTAGCTGTTAGATACAGACGCTTGTTTTCTTAGGTTGCCAAGTCTCTGGGGTTAATAAGCCAGGTGTGTGGTAAACACAAGAATATCAGGTTAACATTAATCTGCATGGAACTTAATGCTGTGTGCAGTTAATGTGTTCCTGGATCAAATATGGTATAGTGTCCAGGGGACAGACTATTGACGGGGTCAGTAACAACTTTTCAGATTACATTCCCATTTCTGCTAAGTATTCTATACGTAGTTACATAGTTATTTCATCCTTGAGTGTGACAACTCAATATTACTGGAATTTTTTTAGGATTAATTAGCAGAAGCCAGTTTGATAGGTACTGTGCTAAAATACAATTCATGCTTAAATGTGTTCTATTTCTGCTGTGTTGCCAGAAGAGGGAGCAGTGTTCTAATTATTTCATCATAAACAAGAAAATTAATATCAGCTGTGTTTGTCTTCAACAGTGCAAATACTTCTAAATTAAAAACTCACGATTCCTTTCCCAGAGTTGTGAAAATATGCTTGGTTCTTTGCCTCAAGGAAGACATCACAGCACTGATAGGGTTTGAGGGGATGTAGTTAAAACAAAAACACGCACACAAAACATTGCAAATCTCAACATTGCCAGTGCTTGGCTTCTGGAGGGTGGGGGAGTCTGATTTGGTTTTAAGGCAGTTATGCTTAAGCCATACTAACGTAGATCAAAATGCTTGTGACTAAAAGTTACGAATCGTCCAGTGAATGTGACTAAGGTAATACTGCACAGATTTACCTAAGGGGTGGGGGCATAACAGATAACTTCCTAATTCCAACCCCCCCCCCCCCCCCCCCCCCCAACACACTATGGTTTCTTTTTCTCTGTGATCTACAGTTAAATCATTTTTCTGTTTTAGGTGTTTTGAACATAAACACATGGAAATTATGTATTTTATAGTATTTGTTGAGCATGAGGAGACCTACAAGCTCCTTTGTAACTGGAGCGTATGGGTTACAGAAAGGTGTCCAAGTAACAATTCGGAGTTTGGTACAAAAAGTAAATGGGTAAAAATAATTTTTTAAGCCTTTCTTTTACTGGAATAGTGGATCAGTGTAAGGTGACTAAAAGCGGTTGTAGACTTACTGTAGTTATGTAGAAGCTGTCCCATTTCACTTCTTTGTAGAGCTGCTGTGTATTTAAAGACTGACTTATTCTCAATCCCTTAAATATTACATAGGCCTAAGAAAATCCACAAAGAAGCGCAGTGAATCACCACCTGCTGAGCTCCCCAGTTTGCGGCGGAGCACACGGCAAAAGACCACGGGCTCCTGTGCTAGTACGAGGTAAAACTTAAAACAAGATATAATTACTGCTGCGGATTAGTGTTTGTTATCTTCATTGGCTATTGTAGAAAGAGCTGCAGTTTTTCAGGCTTGCAGGGTCACCCTGTACACTAATGCCATCATGGATAATGCATAGAACTTGGTCCTACCACACTTCCAATAAGTACCTCAGCTACGGGAGTTAAGGGGGGGAGCAAGTACTTAAAGGCAATGTCACAAATGTAAATAATCCTTTTCTTATTAAGGTTGTGCTTAAAAACATAAAGAGTTCTAAACTTCTGTGTTATGAATAATAAAATCAATGACAATTTTGAAAAATAAAAAATTGGTGCCACACGGGTGTCTGTTTTAATGCTGTTCCAATCAGTTTGTCAATAGCTGCATCTGAACAACTGGTACTGTGCGTGTTGAAGTATTTGATACGCCTGAGGTCTGTTCCTGTGTCAGTTACGCACTTGAATTTGATGCTTTACATCATAAGCATATTGTTTTTTAGCAGTGACAAAAGTAATGTTTAAAAAAGCTGATTTAGAAAGGCCAATGCCCTTAAACTTGATCTGCTGTTGAAAACCAAGCAGAATGTCAGTTTTTTGTACTTTGAATAGTTCAGAACTTTCTTTAAAGATGAATACTCTGGCATCAGACTTCTTTTCAAATGTGTATAAATCAGTTACTTGGTTTGTAATTAGGTCACTTTAATTGTGATCATTTTCATTATTTTAAAGTTCCAAAACATTTGTTTTTTCAAATCTTTAGTCGGCGAGGCTCTGGCCTGGGCAAAAGAGGAGCAGCTGAAGCTCGCCGACAGGAGAAGATGGCTGATCCTGACAACAACCAGGATGGAGTTAACTCTTCAGCTGCGCGTACTGATGAGGCTCCCCAGGGAGCTGCAGGTAAAAAGAAATACCAACTGCAGTGCTTCAGTATACGTGTGGATACAAACTTCTTACGTGGGTTAAGTTCTGGGAGGAAGTTATGATTTAAGTTGGTACAGCTTCTGGAACCTTTTGAATGAGAGGGACCTTAACTTTTGAATCTGACCTCTTGTACATCTGATAAAAGCATCAGTTATGCTAATTCATAGTCTCCAACCTATTTCCAATAAAGTATACTTGTATTTAAAAAAAAAAAAGCCTGAAAACTAATTTCAGTTAATGCTACATGAATGACTGCACATATAGAAGACAAGCATTTACCTGTGAGAGTTCTTTAATAACTACTGGAGAATATTTTATAAGTTTTCTGTTGAAACTGCAAGCCTCTTTGTATTGGAGAAATTTGTCCTTGGGTTAATTAATACTCCTGTTTATGCAGTTCTGTTAAATGGTACTTAATTTTATCACCTGGTCCTAATCAACAGTGATTTTGAAGGAGCTTTCCAACAATTGTGCTGGGTGGTAGAAAAACTCAATGTCTGTTTTTAAAATTAGCTACATTGCTGTGAGAAGTCTAAATGAACTGGAATGAAGGGCAGCGTAACACTTGAGAGAATAAAATTACTAAGAATGCAGGCAACTGTGTCCAAAGAAGAGCAATGAAGCTGGTGAAGGGTCTAGAAAACAAGTCTGAGGAGTGGCCAAGGGGGCTGGGATTATTTAGTTTGGAGAAAAGAAAGCTTAGGGAAGCCCTTATTGTACTTCAGTTACCTTAAAGGGGGTTGTAGTGAGGTGGGGATCAGGCTTTTCTCCCACGCACCAGGTGATCAGACAATGGGAAATGGCCTCAACTTGCACTGGGGAGGTTTAGGTTGGATATTAGAAGGAATTTCTTTACTGAAAGAGTTGTGCAGCATTGGTGTAGGCTGCCCAGGGAAGTGGCTGAGTCTCCATCCCTGGAGGTCTTTAAGAAATGTGTAGTTCAATGGTGGACTTTAGTACTAGGTTAAAGGTTGGACTAGATGATCTTAGAGGTCTTTTCCAACCTGAAGGATTCAATGAAACACATGAAACGTTATTTGCTGATCTGACTTCTTTCATATCTTGTGTTGGTATAGCCTTTCTTGTTAGTTTTTGGAAAGGATTGGGTCTCTAGACTGGCATTGGTCTAATTGAAGTGACAATTGTACAAGTGTGGGGGCAGTGTTAAATGCACAGCACTCTTCTGATAATGGATGCTTTTTTTTTTTGATGGTGGGGTCAGTGCAAATTTTGTAGGTCTGAAGGTGCTCTAACTCATGTTAATCTATTTTATTTCTTTCAGCTTCTAGTTCTGTTGCTGGAGCTGTAGGTATGACAACATCTGGAGAAAGTGAGTCAGATGACTCTGAAATGGGAAGACTACAAGGTATAAAAGCTACAAATAATTTTCAATTTATTATTTTTGTTTGCAGCCTGTGAATAGCTGTACTGACCCACATTCTGTATTATATAACGCGGGGAGGCTGTATCTTGTTCCTATGTCTGTGAATGTGTTGCTTAGCTTACTGTAGTTCTCATGGACTATGACACTGCAAGCTTTAACTCACTGAAAATGTGAGAATTTGGAATTAATGTCTGTAGGGATTGCTTAGTGTCCTTAGTTGTTTCCATGGTGTGTAATACATTACTATTGATTTTATTTTTCAGGTGGAGATAGGGGTTGGGAGGGAGGAGGAGAATTGAGAACTGAGTCCTATTAAGTGTGTAAGCTATTGGAAGTATGAGAATGTCTTTGCAAGAATACATTTCCAGTTGACAGGCTGGATTAGGTCTGCTGTTAATCTACCTGATTCTGGATACCTTTTTTTTTCCTTGTCATTGATAGCCATGTAACTACAAGTTTTGATCAAAGTCTAAATATTCTTAAACATGCTTGCTTTCATGCTTTAGTTATAGAAGAATTCAGGTCTCTCATCTGAAATACAGGCAGGTACAAACTCAGTTTTCATGTCCTGCAGCTGTTCTAACAATTTTGCCACTATTGTGCAAGGAGTTCTGTGATTGTGATTTTCCTTGCAAATGACAGATCTTGGTAAATCTGGATCACTAATGTGGAAATGAGTGCTATGTCAGTACCAGTTCACTTGCTTATAGCCCCCAGTAAGCATAGGTATGGATTAGGAATGTTGAGCTAATTTTTCATTATAATTAATTGGTATTTGTGTTGATCAGAAGTGGTCATGCTTGCTACAGTTAAAATTGGAATCACCTGCTTAGTCTAGCTTAGGACTACTGAAAAGTGTTATTTTAAAAATGCTATTTTTCAGCAGAGATCTTACCCTCCTATTCATCAGGAAATAAAGCTGTGAAACTTGTGTCCTTTCCTCAGATTAATAGTGCTACTCAGATCCTGAACATGTGAAGATAAGTTTAGCTAGTTTTGCGTAGTTTGAGTTCAAGTTTGAAATTCCAGCCTATGTATCTGCTATTTTAGATCTAAGCTTACAACGTTGATTTAGTAGACCAGATTTCTTCTGTAAAATATAAAGCTTTGAAAACTTGGTGGGTGACTTCTTAAGGGGCATTAATGCTCTGATGCATATAAAAATGACCTATTTGTTCCTTAAAGGTCATCTTTTTGGTGTGTTTGAAACTGAAGTAACTACAGTCATCTAATCCTAACTCTTCTTTCCTAAAGTATCAAAATTCTAGTAGTCTTAAATTATAGCTTCATGGAATTTAAGCTTTTAAAAATGTGTAGAAGCTTTGACAATGGCTGTTATCCTCTGTTTGCTTTTAGCTCTATTAGAGGCTAGGGGTCTTCCTCCTCACCTGTTTGGCCCTCTTGGTCCTCGGATGTCGCAGCTCTTCCACAGGACAATTGGAAGTGGAGCTAGTAAGCCAAGTTTGTCTAATTTGACTTGATTCTTTCCACTTCCAGACTAGTAGAATTCAGCAACTAGTTCATTCTAGTATTTGTGTTAGCTACATAATTTATATTTTACATGTTGGAGATTTGTATGTCATGAGTGCTGGACCACTGGTCAGCCATGTTAATGAGTTTTTCTTCCTATAAGGAAGAGAAATTTGCTTTAGCCATTTCAATTTCTTTTCTTTTTATTTTTTTTAAATCTTGATGTTCCATTCTAGGTGGGGAAGGGAGGGTTCTTGCCTTTTCACCCCTTCATTATCTTTCTCTTGCATGATGGGCTGCTTAACAGAAGACCTCTGAACCCCCTTGGGTTTTTTGCTAGCTTTAAACAAGTGCTTAAGCTAGCTTTAGAACCGATAAAACCTAACAGTTGTAAGGTACCTTGTTCAGAACTTCGAAAGGGTCTTAGTTCTCAGACTGTCAGTGAGAACGTGGGTCTTTAGTCTTGTTCCACTCTATCTGTATTACGCAGCTGGCTAAGATGTGTACCTTCTAGTCCCAGCTGGTTTGGCTTCCAGGAGAGCCAAAGACAGCCTGCCAAGAAGATGATGGGGTCTAATGGATACTCTACGTGTTGTATTATCTAGGGGGTATGCTGAAAAGTCCTTTACTTTATAAAGGTGGAGTGGTATGGGTTCTGTCACCTGCTGTAGGTTGGCAAAGATGGCTATGGCGAGCAGTGTGGTGAACTCCCTGAGCTGTGACCAGTCTGCACTGGAAGGACAGCTAAGAGTGAGATTTCATTTCTCTTTCCCTCCCCCTCTTTATGGCAGGGAAAGGAAGTGAAACTACAAATGCAGAGGAAGGCAAACTGTCTCTCGTCTTCCACTCTGGCAGAAATATAGCATAACAGTTGCACTGAACACTTAAATTCTCTAATATCTTCTTTCCTAATCTTTTTCTCTGGATATATAGGTTCTAAAGCCCAACAGCTTTTACAAGGCCTGCAAGCCACTGATGAAAGTCAGCAACTACAGGCAGTGATTGAGATGTGCCAGCTGTTGGTCATGGGAAATGAAGAAACATTAGGAGGATTTCCAGTCAAGAGTGTTGTACCAGCTTTGGTAAAACAAACAAAAAAACCTGTTTATGTTGGAAGATAAAATATTTCACTTAATATCTTGCTTGAATTAAGTATTTAAAATGGACCAACAAATGCCTTTGACATTAGCTTGCACTTAGAACTAACGCTGGAATTATCAATGTGTCAGATTACTCTTATCTTTTTATATAGAGTTCATTTTTGTGTGCAGTTTTACCAATGTAACTTTTTATCTCTTAGACCTAATAACTTGAATGGGTGTATAAAAGATGTCACTTCCTCATGTTCCTGCAAATATATGAAAGGGATCTGTTTTGATGGTCTAAGGAATGAGTCTGTTATGCATTATTAATTATACTAACAGCACTAACAAAAAAAACAGGTGGCATGTAGTTTACTTTTCTTCCATAGCTTGCTTGCGCTAGGTTCTGCAAATACTCTGTCCTTGCTCAATGATTTACTCTTTCCTGATCTGCTTTTTAGCATCAGGATTTTTCTCCTAAGGAGAAAAGCTTAGGACTCAGGTTTTACGTTTAAATGCAAACTGCAGCAAGTAGTCAAAAGTATACAGAAGCAGAACAGCAAACTGAAAACAAAAACCACTGGAAGTGCTTAGAAAAAAAAAAGCTCATTACATGTCTAAAGAGAAAATGCACAAGTCTGCACACATCGTAAGATAAGGTCTGATAGATGGATTTAAAGACAAGTGCACTTATTTTAATGTAAGGTTATTGTATGCCTCTGGATACTATGGTCAGAACAATGGAAGTGCTTTAAGAGAATATAGAAAATCCAATTCTGTAGCCATCAGATAATTTTCAGGATGGATGGGGCTCTTCCATGCCTGGAGGCAGGTATGAGCTGAAGGATGATGGAAAGGAAAAACGTGAAACTTCTTCCACAGCTGTCTCACGGGTTAATTTACATTTAAGTGATTGTGCTTTTATGTTGCAGCAAAATCTGGATAACTGGTGTATAGTTTTATGTTTAAAAAAAAAAAATTCACTACCACCTGTGCTGATTCATAGCCTATATGATGTATTTCAATTAATATTGTGTGAACCATAGTCTAAAAACTGCATGGCTATGCATGGCCATGTATGTATGTTAGGTGGAGTATGTGTGTGTATGTATACATAAAAAGCACTATTTGTTTCTGAGGGCATATTTTGCGAAACTTTGTATTACTAAACTAAACTTAGTCTTGCTAATTCTGTAGTAGATCAAGAATAGGTAGTGGCTCTTTTGTAATTTCTGCTGAAATTCAAAGCCCTGAGTCAAAAGCTACAATATAGATTTGTGTATGTTATGTTGAGATCTTCATACTCTTTACTAAGTTAAGAATCTTTTTTTGAACAGATAACGTTGCTGCAGATGGAGCACAATTTTGACATAGTAAGTAATCTGTAATTCTTAAATGTTTTTGAACAAGTGTATCAGCTGAACTTGTAACAAATCTATCTATTTAATAGATGAACCATGCTTGTCGGGCCTTAACATACATGATGGAAGCACTTCCTAGATCATCTGCTGTAGTGGTTGATGCAATTCCTGTCTTCTTGGAAAAGGTAATATATGCATAGCGTATCAGAAGCCTTTAGAATGGGTTTTTTCTTTGTTCATACCCTTAATGAAAAGCACTGTCTGATTCACAGAAAACTTTGGTGTTGCAAAGATACTGAGTAATTATACAAACTAGAAACTCTTGGAGTAGCTACATAGCTGATTTGGCCTTAAATTGCTTAATTTGGTTTCAGCTAGCAGTGAAGCTGCATTAGCACATGTGTCTTAGTCTAATGTTAATGAAGACAACTGTTTTTACAAAGTGATTTAACGATTGTTCTACAAATGTTCTTGTTTTATTCTAGCTGCAAGTTATTCAGTGCATTGATGTGGCAGAGCAGGCGCTGACAGCCCTGGAGATGCTATCACGCAGGCATAGTAAAGCCATTCTGCAGGCAGTAAGTATGAAAGAAATCATCTTTTACTTCCATATATCCATTCCCAATTGGGTGGTCTGTAAGTTCTGTGAAGATGAAGCAAGAAAACCAGTTTCAGTAACTTTTAGCAGTATTGAGAGTAAAAACCATTTCTTTGTTTTGTTCTAGGGTGGGTTGGCAGACTGCTTGCTCTACCTGGAATTCTTCAGTATAAATGCACAGAGGAATGCACTAGCTATTGCTGCCAACTGCTGCCAGAGCATAACACCTGATGAGTTTCACTTTGTGGCAGACTCCTTGCCACTGCTCACACAAAGGTTAACCCATCAGGTAAGAAACTTAGAAAGCAGAAAGTTTCACTTTGATCTGAAAGGAGTATAAACCTACCTCCAGATATCTAGTTCTTTCTGTGTATTATTTGCCTTTGCAATCTGCTAACTACCTTAAAGCTTCTATACTGTCAAGCTGTGATACTTTGTGCATATGAAGCTCTTGTTTTTCTAACTGTGCTGTAAGGATTCATGACACCCATGTTAACTTTGTAAAATGAGATAAGGAAGGTACCTGAACTTGGAGCACAACTAATTGTGGTTTTGTAGTCCTTACTTGTTGCCCCGTCAATAAGAGTAAATCTAGTAGTATTACTGTTCTCGTTTTTCATAATAAAGGAGTTGCAAGGTTCCTTCCTACTTCTGGAAAGCTTGAGTATCAATTAATGTTATGCTGTGTGGAATCTTCTGCTGGTTTGACCTTTGGGGATGAATTTTGCTCTTTAAAAGAAAAAAACTTAGTCCTGCACAATAGTTTCAACTGGTTGGTTCTAAATCACAGGACTCTAAAGATCTGCCTATTCTGTAATGCTGCTGTGATAATAATAAATGGGCACTCATAATGACTAGTGCACCAAAAGAAATTTGAAAGATGCTGCTTAGTTGGCAGAGGTGAAAGAAGACCATCTGACTGGTCTTTTTGAGATGTTATGAATGTCTTCATGACAGCCTAGTCTAATGCAAGTTAAAATTGTTTAATTCAAATAAATACTTTTTTTTTTAATAGGACAAAAAGTCTGTTGAAAGCACTTGTCTCTGTTTTGCACGGCTAGTGGACAACTTCCAGCATGAGGAGGTAAGGGTGTGTGTGTGGTGTTTTTTCTGCGGGTGGGGTGGGTTTGTTTGTTCCCTTCCTCTGTCTGCCATAAGGGTTACCTTTTGAAATCTCACTAACATTTTTGATTTTGCTGTTTTCTTCTGAAGAACTTGCTCCAACAGGTTGCTTCCAAGGACTTGTTAACAAATATCCAGCAACTCTTGGTAGTGACTCCTCCAATCCTGAGCTCAGGAATGTTCATCATGGTGGTGCGCATGTTTTCCTTGATGTGCTCCAATTGTCCAACACTTGCAGTCCAACTTATGAAGCAAAGTGAGTTATTGTTTTTTTTGTGTCTTGGGGGCCTACTTAAACTTGTGCCTATGGTCAGGAAGGAACTCTAAGCACTTGATTAAACAAGTATTATGTTATTTCTTTCTTACTGTGCTTCTCCTGGGATACAAAGTTTTTAGTTAATCCTGTTGAGAGTATTTATCCTGTCTTCTGCCCCCCCCCCCCCCCTTTCCTGTCTCTAGCTGTTGTCACTGCAATGCTCACCTGATCTTTTTTGAGTCTGTATTAGCTCTGCAAGTTGCTTTTATTTCAACACAAATTACATAACTCTTGAAATAATGTTGTATAATTCTTGTATAATTATATAATTCTTGTAATAATCTTGTATAATTTTGCTCTATATGTTCTGCTTTCTTCCCTGCCTTGTGTGTTTAGTGATATTCCCCCATCACTGCTTTCTCTTAAAGGAGGGGTGGGAGGTGGGGGGTGGAAATGAAAAACCCACAAACCGCATGTCAGAGAACAGACACATTTTGTGATGTCCAGAGAGATGGCTTTTGTCCTATGTTGTATGCTGCCTGTTTGTTTAGGGCAGTGACTATTTCTTCTGTATAGAGTCCAACACAAGCTGGAGTCTGTATAACAATATGAACAATCTCAATTTTATAGATATTGCAGAAACTCTTCACTTTCTCCTTTGTGGAGCCTCAAATGGGAGTTGTCAAGAACAAATTGACCTTGTTCCACGAAGTCCTCAAGAACTCTATGAGCTTACTTCTCTTATCTGGTAAGTTATCTAGCCTTAAGTTTTTGGGCCTGGTAGGGATGTTAAATTCCGTAACTCTAAAATGAAGGCAAAGAGCATTCAGCTCAGATGGACTTCATTGTATACTTCTAGTAAAATGCTGTTTTAATGTCCTTTTCAGTGAACTGATGCCTTGTCTGCCAAAAGAGGGGATCTTTGCTGTCGATACTATGCTGAAGAAAGGAAATGCGCAAAATACCGATGGTGCAATATGGCAATGGCGAGATGACAGGGGTCTCTGGCATCCCTATAACAGGATTGATAGTAGAATAATAGAGGTATATCTGTGTGGTGATGTTCTTCAAAAGATATATAGGGAACTGAGTGCTTTTCTTTGTGGTTTTGAAACCAAACATCTTTTGAGAAAGAAACACATGAATTTTTCAAACATTCTGCTGTAATGTAGCACTGGGTATTCAGTAACAGAGGAACTATTGAATGCTTAATCGCTGTTTTTATTGTATTTCTGTCCGTCGTTGGTTTTTGCTACTGTGTTGCCTCTTACCATTTTGGTATAAATTCCTTTTTGCGAAGGCTTTCTTAACTTTAAACTCTGCTTTGTCTTTAGGCAGCTCATCAGGTGGGTGAGGATGAGATAAGCCTGTCGACACTTGGGCGTGTCTATACCATTGATTTTAACTCTATGCAGCAAATAAATGAGGATACTGGAACAGCACGTGCCATTCAGCGGAAACCAAACCCTTTAGCCAATACAAACACTTGTAAGTATAGCTTATGAGACATCCAGCATCTCTAGCTATAGCTAACTAATGCTGTATGCAGTAGTCTACTTCTTGGCCAATACATTTCTTGTTTAATGATTTCTGGTTTCTATGGAACATCAAACTGTTATGAATAACTGGAAGACAGCTTTACAACCATTCAAATTGACATATATTCTTTTAAATATATGAAATCCTTTTCAGGAGACTGAAAATGCATAAAAATTGGGGGGATGGGGAGGGTTTCATGGCTTGGAGTTTTATGAAACAATACTTGTACTTTTTTTTAAAAAAAAGACCACTAAGGCACAGAAATATATAACAATGGGATAAACACAATTTGGCATTGTTGGAAGAAGAGGATTTGTAGCTATGTTCTTGATATCAACTTGACTTCTGTTTACTAGATTAGCATATCTTTTCAATTCAAGATCTAAACTAATTCAGCTTTTTTTAAAAAAAGACAAAAAACAAACAAAAAACAAGCACCTTGGAGCAGAGATGCAAAGAACTATGCAGTGATTTGTTGCACAATTTCTCACAGGTGGACATTCAGATTTGAAGAAGGATGATGCCCGAGCACAACTAATGAAAGAAGACCCAGAACTGGCAAAATCCTTTATTAAAACATTGTTTGGTGTCCTTTATGAAGTATATAGTTCTTCAGCTGGACCTGCTGTTAGACACAAGTGCCTTAGAGCAATACTTAGGATAATTTATTTTGCTGATGCTGAACTTCTGAAGGATGTGCTGAAAAACCATGCTGTTTCAAGGTAGGTTCATGAAAAATTGTAAATGAAACTAGTTTAGATCTTACAGCTCAAATTGACTTATCTTTTGCCTTTTTAAATCCTTTTATTTTCCCAAAGCTGGGGCTGCCTAGCTTTTCAAGTTTTTTTTTAATCTTAGATTTTGCAGTAGGTGCTGACTGTAGACTCCCATAATAGAAACTCTGACTACTTAGATGGTTCTTTGTACTGGTTATGTCAAATACTACCACTTACTGTTTTCTTAATTTCTAAAGTTTGCCTGTAGCAAGGTGACTTTTGAGGTAACATTCTGAACAATAACAGACTTCTTGGGCCTTCTGCTGGAAAGTTCAGTTCTATTCATGAAACGTCCTGTACTTGTTATACTATTAGGTTAGGGGTCTAGACAAAAGGATGCAATTAGAAAACAGACTGCTAGTTTTGAAAAATAGGAACTTCGTATCACCTTTGAAAAACTAAACTATTTTCCTTTGTGCCACATGAAAAAACTTGGCATAAGTAACTTAGGTGGGGGAAGAACTTTGTCCTTTACTTAAAACTCTTACGAAAGTGCAATGAAATCTGCTTGTTTCCGAGGATTAGTACTGAGAGTGTATGCAAAATTAACTGGCTTGATTTTCTTTCTTTTTTTAAAGACAAACCTGATTTTAACAAATTGTCTGTTGTAGTCATATTGCCTCCATGCTGTCAAGTCAAGACCTTAAGATAGTAGTTGGAGCCCTGCAGATGGCAGAAATCTTAATGCAAAAGCTACCTGACATTTTTAGCGTTTACTTCAGAAGAGAAGGTAATCCATTCTTTATTTCCCTCCTGTACCCCTCTATACCCCTCCCTCTGTAGTTAGTATTTCAGGGGTGGGGTGTGTGTCCAAATCCTCCTTCTCCAAATTGTAACAAGTCAATCTGTCATGCATAATAAAGGCAAATCTATGCAAGCTGTCCTCATGACTGGAGAGGAGCTGATCAAGGCTCTGGAGGAGACAAATGTGTTTTCTGAAATCTGAAACAAGTTTGTACAGGCTTACTAGATGCTAGAGAACTTAAGTTCAGGCTGAAGAAGGCTAGCAGAAGTTACACGGTTAGTCGTACTGGACAAAATGAATGAATCTTTGGTGGGGAGTCTGTTCGAAGCTACTATGACTTTTTAGCCACCGTTAATGCAGTTTTCACTTTTGTTTTTACATCGGTACATCGGTTAATTTTTTTCAGAAAGAATTAATCTGCTTTTAAAACGTATGTGCGCATGCAAAAGATGCAATAGTCAAGCCAGAGCTTAACCCTGTTTCTGTCTCTGCAAACACAACCCCCAACCTCCCCCTCAAAAAGCCCCAAAGACCCCCCCAAGCATAAAGAATACTTCTTTTTTGAAGGAGTGATGCACCAAGTGAAAAACTTAGCAGAGTCTGAGGCTTTGCTAACAAGCCCACCAAAAGTATGCACTAATGGATCAGGAACGCTGGGTACCACTACAACAATAAGTACTGGAACAGCCACTGCTGCCAGTAATGCAGCTGCAGATTTGGGCTCTCCCAGCCTACAACACAGCCGGGAGGATTCTTTGGATCTGAGCCCACAGGGGTAAGTGTGCTATTTCTTCTGAACAAATGATCTGATCTTTTCGAAAAAATCTTGACTGATGTGGGCTGCTACAGTATCAGCTGCATTTTGCTGTGTGTTTTCCTCTGAAGTTAGTAAAATGAAGAGGTGTTGAAGTGATCAATTAGTAGTTCTAATTCATTTTATATGAAATGCTTTTAAAAGCAAACAATTAAAACAAAGAAACAAAAAAACACAACCAAACAAAAAGTGGTGATCTGATACATATGATGTAATGATAGGAAACAATCCATGCTTTTTGGGGGGAGACTGGAGAATGCCAAGAGCAACAGCTGTAGTCTCATGTAACTCTTGAGGACAGGGATTCTTTCAGAGAAATGCTAGCTATGGTGTATGGCTCCTTTCTGCTGGGAGGGAGAAGTCACCCGTAACTTATTATTAAGGGGCAGGCAGGTCAAGTGTCTTTTTGTTGTTTGTTCAATAATTTGTGTATATTTTGTATTAAATGCATTCAAATAAAGGAATAACATTATGTTATGAACAGTTATGGCGGTTCCTCATAATTTTCATGTTTTTATTCAGTGGTACTCCTGTCTGTATTTGACTGCCTATATTAGAAGGGTGACAGCAAGCCAAGTCCCTTCTCTCTTGATGGAATAATCACTTTGTCCTTCCCATTAAGTTAGAGTTGAGGCCCCCTCCCCTCTCTGTTTGTTCTTCCCTTGTTTCCCCCTTGTTATGGAGTGGAACCTTTAATATCCTTGAGGATATATCTGGTAGATGCATCTTGAACAGGAAGGATGGGTATGCCTATGAACGTGGTGGATGGAATCACGGTTCTTTATTCTTAAATTTGGACAGACGACTGAGTGATGTTCTAAAGAGAAAAAGACTGCCAAAACGAGGGCCAAGGAGACCAAAATACTCTCCTCCAAGAGATGATGAGAAAGTAGACAATCAAGGTAAAATATTCAAAATGTGACACTAACTCCTTCTAAATTAAAAGTAAGCTTATAAGCTGTCAACAGTGCTAGCTCTAATAAACCTGTTGATTCTAGGAGATCCTCTTAATTTTGTTTTTGCTTTCTGCAGCTAAAAGCCCTACCACTACTCAATCTCCTAAATCTTCCTTCTTGGCAAGTTTAAATCCTAAAACATGGGGAAGATTAAGCACACAGTCTAACAGTAATAACATTGAACCAGCACGAACAGCAGGAGTAAGTGGTCTTGCAAGGGCTGCTTCCAAGGATACAATTTCCAATAACAGGTATGCAAGTCAAAATACACGTACTGTGAAGTTGATTTTGAGGTGCAACCACTTTGTTATATGTTACCAGGTGATTAGGTAGCACATCAATGATATTTTGGGAGTAAGCACTATTAAAATAATTCTAGAAAAATAATGAAAAACTGTGGATGCCCCATCACTCAGGATATTCAAGGTTGGGTTGGGCAGGTCTTTGAGCAACCTGATCTAGTGAAAGATGGCTTTGCACATGGTGGGGGAGGGTTGAGCTAGATCTTTGGACTAGATGATCTTCCCAAACCATTCTTTAATAAGAAATTTAGGAAGAAAATAAACTTCTTTTCATAGTATATAGTAATGTGCTAGGGAGAAATTGGGGAATTGGGAAAAATGTGTGCAACAAGTAATCAGCAAAAAATGTCTTAACAAGCCTTCCCTTTTATGCAAATACAGTAATCTACACTTACTGTTAAGCATGGAGAAAACAGTACTCTGGTTGTTGTTACTTGTAATATTGAAATATGTAAATGCTAAGCATGTGGCCAAATGTCTCTTATGTGCTTCTTTACAGAGAAAAAATTAAGGGCTGGATTAAGGAGCAGGCCCATAAATTTGTAGACCGTTACTTTAGTTCTGAAAACATGGATGGAAGCAATCCTGCACTAAATGTTTTACAGAGACTTTGCACTGCAACTGAACAACTCAACCTCCAGGTTAGAAGCGGCAGACTTGTTTGAAAGGGGTGGGAATTAAAGCAGTAAAAGTGCTTAAGAGGAGGCTGTGGTTCTAGAGGAAAGCTGGCCATCTTAGACAATATGGCCAATATTTTAAGTGTAGTTTTTGTTATTTTAAACGGTGATACAATGTTTCTTAAACTTGTGGTGGCTCTTATTTTTTTAATTTCTATAACCTTTGACACATTAATGCAAGTCATTGATCATAAAAGATAAGTGGTATTGTTTGTTCCTAGTGATGTGTCACTTAGAGCATTCCCTTTCCGATTCAAAAATTCTGCAGTTAAGTGTTAGGGATTGACTTTCTATCTATGGAAGAACATAGTTCATAGTCAGAACTTCAGGTGGGGGCTGTGGAAGGGTTAGTAGTATTTAGTTGAAAGGACAGAAGAAATACAGGTTGGGCCGAATGTAGTAGCATTTCAAGAATTTGAGCCTTGCTTGTCAGGCAGTTGTGATCCTTGACAAATGGTCTAAACCTTTAACCTGTAAAGTAGCTAAACAGTTGACTTAGGTTGACCTAAGGAATCATTAGAATATGAAACTTTACCACCTCCTCTGCTCTACACAGATGTCACACAAAATCCATACAAGTATTTATTTTTCTTTGCCTTTTGTTTGGAGCTCATCTTTAGTTTATGGGAGACAGGAATAAGACCCAGCATTTCTTTTAAAAGCCGGGGGTGGGTGGGTGTATGTAGTTACCTCTAATGTATACCCTTGAACAGAGAAGTTTCTTATCCTCAATTTACTTACTCAGTCATTACTTGTATTGAGTTACTAAAAAGAAACCTTTTTCCCTATAAGAGCTCTTCTGTGCAGTGGGAAGAGAGTGTTTCTGAAGCCCTTATTACTTGGGTAGTAAAATACTATTTTCATATTCTTTCAGGTGGATGGTGGAACAGAGTGCCTTGTAGAAATCCGTAGCATTGTCTCGGAGTCTGACGTCTCCTCGTTTGAAATCCAGCATAGTGGATTTGTGAAACAACTGCTGCTTTATTTGACATCTAAAAGTGAGAAAGATGCTGTAAGCAGGGATATCAGATTGAAAAGATTTCTTCATGTATTTTTTTCCTCTCCAGTAAGTTTTATTGTTTATTTGGGCATTCTTAGCTTTCTTTCTCCTAAGTTGTACATATGTGACTGAGAGGTTCAACAATTACCTTAAGTCTAAGGTGCTATAAGGAATGCTCTGTTTATGTCTAAGATATGTAACACTACAACTTAGACACAATTCTGTGTCTTTAAAGAACAAAAATCTTTGGAATACCCTGTTTCAGTGAAGCTTACTGCTCCTGGTTAAGGATCAATGCTTAAAATCTGTAGGGCTATTAAATTTAAGTGAGAAGTGCATTCTTGAAACAAGTCTCACACGTGTTATGTAGTCTAGTTGTTCTGATATTGCTTGTACTTTAAGTGAGAGCACTGAGTTTTAATCTTTTTGTGCACTGTGTCTGTTGAAAGCTATCAAAGGTGCATTAATTCAAGCACATAACCAAAACATTTGAATATATTCCAGCTTCCTGGAGAAGAGCCCCTTGGAAGATTAGAGCCATTAGAAAATGCACCTTTGTTGGCATTAGTCCATAAAATGAACAATTGCCTCAGTCAGATGGAACAGTTTCCGGTCAAAGTGCATGACTTCCCCAGTGGAAATGGAACAGGGAGCAGGTAAGGATTAATGCTCAGGTAACGGTTTTGTTGGAAGCTTTTGTTTGCCAAGCCTTGATTCAACACTAAAAGTTCCAGGAGGTAATGGAGAATTCTGACCCTCTTAAAGACAAAAGCAGTTACACAGTTGCCTCTTCTTATTCAGAGAGGGGTTGAATATTTAAACTGATCTTTGGTTACCATCTTGAAAGTACTTCCCCCTTAGACTGGGGTTGGATGCAGTCACTGAACTCTAAAAACTGAAATGTCTTCCTTGTCCCCATGTAACCAACACTGGAAAGAAATAATCTTTGTTGATAACACTGATACTTTTTAGTAAAGTGATGAACTGCTGGAAGTTTGTGTTACAGTGCTCAACTTTGTTATTTGGACAGGTTCTGTTCTCTTGGATGATAATAGATTGAGTGATAACAGTTGGCTGTCATAGTTTAAAATCACTGTAGACATGTCCTGTGTCTTAATCTATATTAAATGTAGAATCCTATTAAATATTTGTGTTTTAAGTAACAAACTTGAACTACTGAAAACCTATTTCTGCAGATTATTTTCAGTACTTTTCTGTAGTAAATCAACACTATTTATCATTCAGTGTATAGCAGCTAGAAAGTTTGTTACAGTACAGGTTGCATGCGAGTTCTCAAGTATTTTTGGCACTATCTGAAGGCTCAGTTTAATTATATGGATATTCTTTGGACTATTCAGAAATTAAATAATGGTTTTCAGAGTGTATGTATATTTTCCATACTCCTCCCCTTTTGAAGTCTGAAATGCCATAAAATTCTCTTGCAAGTAGTAAGGCAGTGTGGATGTTTTATCAACAGTTGTGATAGAACATCAGTTATAATAGATGTGTTAGAGCCTCACACTGTAGCATAATGTACACTGAAGTTCAGTAGTTGTTTAGTGAGACTTAAATAAATGAAAATTATTGGGGATGAATGCAATATATGGTTTTCTAATACTTGAAGGAATTACTGTTCTTGATATTAGCTTTTTCAAATAGTGTATGCTCTGTAATCTTAATCCTTCCTAATATGCACTACTTTTATAAAAAGGGATAACTACAAAAGTTGCAGTTGCTAGTCCTAAAAGAAAAATTTTGCTACTTCTGTTAGAATGCTAAACATGGGAAGTCAGACTACTGCAGCATTGTTTGACTGCTAGTCTTACTGTAGATTATGTCAATTAAGATTTTGAGGCATTAAGATTTGGTAGTCTTCCAGTAGTACCTGGAAATAGAAAGTAGCACAAGATTAAGAGGTTTGAGTAAGAACTATTAGCTTGAGTATTGATAGCATGCAACACATATAAACTATATTTGGCAAGAACAAACAGAGATGCTCTTGGTTTGTCTCTTTAGGTTATTAAAAACCATGAGAGAGATTTGCATTTTCCATCCTCAGTTCCTATCCTTATAGTACTGCAGGTAAACACAGCTCTAACTCTTCTGTGGCATCAGCTGACCACTGAAGAACTTCATACCTCAAAGATGGGCGGTATAGGCCATATTATAATCAGACCTCAGACTGGACTTTCTCTTCCATTGGAAATAAAAATTTGTCCAACTTAGATTCTGGAGTTCTTGTAGAATAAAATCCTTAATCTGTTTGACTCTTAATAGCTTGTTTTTAAAGAAATAGGATGAGAAATTACACTTCGTGAATGAACACAAGTGAATTCTTAAATGCATGTATAAGCCTATTTTAATGCACTTTTAATGCAATTATGGTTATTAGATTCTTTGTGTAGCAACTTTTTTCACAAATTATTTTGAGCTTTTCTCTTAACAGAGGATCACAAGCTTTAAAGTTCTTCAATACACATCAATTAAAATGCCAGCTGCAAAGACATCCAGACTGTGCTAATGTGAAACAGTGGAAGGGTGGACCTGTGAAGATTGATCCTCTGGCTTTGGTACAAGCCATTGAAAGATACCTTGTAGTTAGAGGTATTTGTCTTATATGGTTGTTTTGTCTATTTTGCTGCTTAAGATAAAGTCTGTAAAAGCTTCTGAGGATTATACTGAAGATAAATGTGAGGTACTTATAAATGCATCTCATTCACGGTGGGGGTAGAGTAAGGCTGAAAATAAAGCTGCCTCTTTCTGGGACAAACGTTTCCTGTTTGTAAACAATTCCATCTAAATAATAACAGTAGTACAGCCAATCTGATAGTCAACTTGATTATAATGTGGGGAGTTTGCAAATTTGAATACTGAAATCTGTTCTAAAATGTATGAACCTTACATTTTTGAATTTATGTGTTTTGGAAGCGTTTTAAAAAGTGGAGTTTATAAAGGAGTACAAATGCATTGCTACATTTTGTGTAAAAGTAAATAAGTATGTCTTTTTCTTTTCTCAGGTTATGGAAGAGTTAGAGAAGATGATGAGGATAGTGATGATGATGGGTCAGATGAAGAAATAGATGAATCTTTGGTAAGGTTTCCCTTTGTGGGTAAGGGGAGGGGATGGTATAGGAAGAAGCTTAAAGGAAAGTTAGCAACAAGTTTCCTAACTTGTATGGTTTTCTGTTTTTTGTTCAGGCTGCTCAATTCTTAAATTCAGGGAATGTGAGACATAGACTGCAATTTTACATTGGAGATCACTTGCTGCCATATAATATGACTGTGTATCAAGCAGTTAGGCAGTACAGTTTGCAAGCTGAGGAGGAGAGGGAGTCTACGGATGATGAAAGCAACCCATTAGGAAGAGCTGGGATTTGGACAAAAACACATACCATTTGGTAAGCTGGCTAGAGAAATCAAGGGACAGCTTCTCCAGTTTGAGAGAAATGTATAAATAAAGAAATACTGAATATAACTCAAGAACTGTGAATTCTTATTTCTGCTTTAGGTTGCACTGAAGTAAACTTACAGTAGTCAAACTAACAGTTTTATAACTTCTTTGCACATAAGTTAAAAACATGTTTATGCAATGCTAATTTTGAATTACTTTTTAGGTACAAACCAGTGCGAGAGGATGAAGATGGTAACAAGGACTGTGTTGGTGGTAAAAGAGGAAGAGCGCAAACTGCTCCAACGAAAACCTCACCTAGAAATTCTAAAAAGCATGATGAACTGTGGCACGGTGAGTGTGTTGCTGTGGTAGTATGTTAATTTGTGAAATTACTGAAAGAATAGGGAGGAAGAGTGAGACGCATCTTAAAGCATATGTAGTACAAGAAGCTTCTTTGAAAGCACACGTTAATGTTGATGTTAAAACTAAAGATGTAGTACTAACTGAATTGTCTAATGAAGTTGTTTGGGTTGAGTGAATACCCTATAAATGACAATACTACCTAGGTTTCTAATATAAATCTTGGGAGGACTTCTAATTGATAAATATTGATAACAGTTTTTCTTTTTTCATGCTAGATGGTGTATGCCCTTCGGTATTAAATCCTTTAGAAGTTTACCTCATATCCTCTCCACCTGAAAACATAACGTTTGAAGATCCTTCATTAGATGTTATTCTTCTTTTGAGAGTTTTACACGCTATCAGTCGATACTGGTATTATTTGTACGATGTGAGTATAGCACTTTTAAAATCACTTTCATATTTGATACAAACAGCTGTCCAGAAACACCATAAAATAACCTTCTCCCTCTGTTTGGTCTGTATCCTACACCCTGCCCCACAATCAACCAACCAGAAAAAAGAATAATGTAAATACTGTTGTCTTCCCCATACCTACTTACCTAACTTCTGATGAAGACTGTAAATTCGAATGGTTAGTCATGCATGCTTTAGCATGTTAAACGCTTTCCATGTTACTTTCAAGTTCAAAAAACATCATTAATCCGGGAAAGAAAATGTATAGTAGAAATCTACTCACTCTGTCTTTTGAGTCAGACTATTCACTGCTAAAGTTGCAGTGAAACTTTTTTCCTTTGATAAGCAAATTGGAAGCATTAAAATACTGTAAAAAGACTTTTTTTTTTTTTCCCCCAATGTTTCTTTAACTAAAAATATCTTGTTCTTTAACATCACAGAACGCAATCTGCAAGGAGATTATTCCAACGTCAGAATTTATCAACAGTAAACTGACCGCAAAAGCAAACAGGCAGCTTCAGGATCCTTTGGTAATTATGACAGGAAACATACCAACCTGGCTGACAGAACTTGGAAAAACATGGTATGAGTGACTTACTGTGTAGTATTTCTAATTTGAGTTCAGTAGGCCTCTTGGCTGAGCAGCCCGGGTGCAGCATATGTTTCACTTCTGAAAGCTCTGGGGGAGAATAAAGTGTAGTAACAAGTCCTACTAAGTTGCATAGTGAGGCTTGGATGATACACCTCTGCATGATTTAAACCAAGTGTGGACGCTTAGACTAGCTGCAAAGTTTGGACAGCTTCTTAAGGGAATTTCTGAGCAGTTTAAATTTTTCTGATTTGAAAAAAATCTGGTTCTCTGTACCATTTATTCACCCTTTAAACTGCATAATGACTTTTATTATTTCATTGCATTTATCTTAGCGTATTCAATATGGTATAAAAGGAAGTATTTTTAAAAAATAATTGATAAAATGTTTTAGATCTTTATCAAGTTGATAGGTTATAAGCTCTAAGACTCTTGCACTTGAAAGAATGAGAAGTCAGGATTGACATTCATGCTTTTTTCCAAGTGTGTTAACTGAAGCCACATTGGAAGCTCACAGCCTAGAGAGACTATTCAGCCTTTTAATTTTCAGTCCTTCAATTCAATAATTTATTGTCTGGAATTTTTATGAAGAAATGTAGTGATTATCAGTGTATGTTCTTATACAAACATCTTTAGAGTTTACTCCATGAAAAAACCTTTTCAGTTGTGATGTCAGTGGAGGACTACACTGTTAACATGCACGCATCTTCAAGAATAATAGAACTGATAAATAGGAAGCTTCTCTAATTGGTAGTCTTTCACAGATAGCTTAAAGTGTTTCCAAAAATGATGAAAGGTAAAGTGCTTATGCTGTTTGTAGGTAGGTACCCTTTTTTTCCTCTAAGTACGTGAGCTTGAGCTATCTTAAGATCTCTTATCTGAATTAGATTTCCTAACTGCAAAACAGGCTTGGACAAGTAAAGAAATACTTCATTTCTGATACAGTCCTCGAGTTGGTATCTCCTGGAAGAGTTTAGAATTTTCTTGGATTTGTGAGATTCCTTTTTAACTTCCCATCTCTATACTTTGGTCATAAGCATTGTCATGCATTCCCAGAACTAATTTGTGTCCTGGGGGTTTCCTTTGGAGGTTGCTTTTACCAGAGTGCTTAATAAAGCACTAGTTTCAAGCTACTACATTTATGTTTTAAACTGTAGCCATAGATGCTAGTCAAATCTCAGCTAACAAATCCATTGCTCTTTACAGCCCATTTTTCTTTCCATTTGATACCCGGCAAATGCTGTTTTATGTAACTGCTTTTGATCGTGATCGAGCCATGCAAAGACTACTGGATACTAATCCAGAAATCAATCAGTCAGATTCTCAGGATAGCAGAGTGGCACCACGACTGGACAGGAAAAAAGTAGGTATATGTTGTTTAAAAATGGAATGAGTGACTTGTTAATTTTGCTACTGTTTTTAAGAATATCACTGTGAGAAGTTTAAGATGTCAACTTTTGGTAGTATACAGATAAAGGGGAGGCTTGTTTTCATTCGTTTCCAAGTCCCAGTGTAGAAAGCACAATGTCTTCTAGGTATCTGCCATTAGATGGCAGAAGGTGCTACAGTATGCGCTGCTTTTCTGCTTTTCCAGATCCAGCCTAATTTGGAATTGGAATCTTTACAGTTTCTGAAACTATACACCAAGATTGAATGTCAAATTTTAGATTGTTAGTGATATTTCTGTAGGTTTGTCTGTAAACCCTGATTTGCTTCAGGTAGAAATCTGAAATAATTTGGCCTATAAGATGTAGAGGCGGTGTTACTTGAATAAATGGAAACATTATCCTTCTATTCTGAGAGAATATTGTTAAAACATGATGAAATGAAGCCATGACTACTTTTAACAGAGTCTTGGTGTATGCCTTGAATCTAGTGAGATGTTATCCTTACTATACAGCAGATTTTAGTTTTAGATCTGCATGTTTTTGAATACCTCTGGAAGAAAAGAAGTGAGAATCTAGCCAACTAGAACAGAGCTTCCACCATGTAGGAATCGTAGTGGTGTTCTCTTAGAAGCCTTCCACTTCCCCTACTGGAGAATCCCAGAGGGCAGAGAAGAATACTGTTTCCTTAAGTTTCTGGACTTGGGCATTTCTAGTCTGGTTCTAACACGTTACTTTGATGTATGTAATAGCACATTACAGCACTTCTGTTATGTTACAGTCCTGCTGCCAGATTCTTAGTAGGAGTAGTACCTGTTAAGTTGTATATATATAAATGTAAGGTGCTGGGTTTCATTTTTAATGGAATGCTTTATTCCTAGTCAGTTCTTATTTAGGAGAGAATTATTTTATCAAAGTATTAATTTAGAAATTGTTTAACTGTGGAACTAGCTAGCTTGGGGTGGAAGAACTTGCATAACTAACTTTTTTCCTGTTGTAACTGCCTTGGGAACTGGGACTTACAGACGTAATTTCACTACTTAAAACTTCTCTAATGTGTAGCGCACTGTGAACAGAGATGAGCTGTTGAAACAGGCAGAATCTGTGATGCAGGATCTAGGCAGTTCAAGAGCCATGTTGGAAATCCAGTATGAGAATGAAGTAAGTAATGTCAATGCAGTCTAATTTAACCCCTTTGTAATGAAGATAGATACAAAAAGCTGCAGCTTTCTTAGAATGACTTGGTCACACTCTTGGTCCTTACCATTGCTGGTGCTACAAAATTCTGTTAATTATCCCTCCTTCACTTGGCTATGATTTTTAGCTGCTAGGAGAAACTTAGATTTGTTATACTAAATCTCATCAATCCTATTCTGAAGAGTATATTTTTTCTAACTCTGGGGAACAGCTGCATTTCTATAATATGATCATTAGGTGGTTGATACTTTTATTACATTACTTTACGCTCCGATATGTGGTCTTCCTAAGCTGCTTCAATTGTATTGTAAATGTTGCCATAGCTATGTTTTCTAGAGGCTTTTCACAGTGCAGTTGTCTTATAGCCCATCACATACTATATTTTCTCAGTGTAAGTAGGGGTTTAGATATTCAAAGTGATCTAATAGACTCTTGTTTACTTACTTATTTTTCTCCCCTCTCCCCACTCCTCTCCCTTCCCTGCACCCTGCTTTCCCCTCTGAAGGTTGGCACAGGCCTAGGCCCTACACTAGAGTTCTATGCACTTGTATCTCAGGAACTACAGAGAGCGGACTTAGGCCTTTGGAGGGGAGAAGAAGTAACTTTAGCCAATCCAAAAGGTAAATGTTTTACTACCTGAACTACCAGTGTTGTTTTAATATTGAATTAGAATCAATTCTATGGATGTTTTCTTTTATAATCTTACAAGAAATTCTAAGCTGATAATTACCTGATAGCTTTTTTGAAACTTGTTCAGAATGAAACTAGCAATATATATGTTGAACGTCTTTTCCCTCACCCTTTCTCAACAGGAAGCCAGGAAGGTACCAAGTATATTCATAATCTTCAAGGCCTTTTTGCACTTCCTTTTGGTAGAACCGCCAAGCCAGCTCACATTGCAAAAGTTAAAATGAAGTTCCGCTTTTTGGGAAAACTAATGGCAAAGGCAATCATGGATTTTAGACTGGTGAGCTTAAAACAGAAAACCTGATTCTAAAGGGATAGATAAGAATTCCAGTTCCCAATTGTTGAGGGGGAAAAAGTATCATTAAGAATTCCATGGAAATATTTTGGTGATCTTGTAGGTCCCTTCCAACTTAGGCTATTCTGTGATTTTCATCTCTTAGCAGTTTGGGTCAAGAAATGCAGTTGAGCATTTTTGGAAGGGGGAAAGGACAGTGTATGTTGAAGATCTTTACAGTAACTCTTAAGACTATGAAAAAAGGAAAAGCAAATGTCTGTCTTGTATTGCTATCTCTTCAATCTTTTTTCAAGATCATTTTAGGATAATTATTATACCAGCTGATAACTTGCTGGATGTTCTAATATATATGCTTTAGGCAGTCATCTGTATTTGCTCAACTGTAAATACCTCAACTAAAAACACTTAATGTTTTGGTATGTGGGAGAGCTAAGAATTACTAAATATTATTCTAGATCTAGGCAAGAGAGAAGAATTTTGAAAGGTAATAGTTTAGAAAGACAGTTCAATACATTTTTCAATTCATAGGTGGACCTTCCTCTTGGACTTCCTTTTTATAAGTGGATGTTACGGCAGGAAACTTCTTTGACGTCACATGACTTGTTCAGTATTGATCCAGTAGTAGCCAAATCAATATATCACCTTGAAGATATTGTAAGACAAAAGAAAAGACTTGAACAGGACAAAACGCAGGTGGGAAAGTAAAGCTAAGGAAGGCGGAGTGCATCTTTATATGTGTTTGGATTTTGAAGTAGCCATAATTGAGAACGTATGATAATGTTTAATAGTGGGGTAGCACTGATAATGTTTTTAATAAAAGGAGCAGTTTTAATGTTACTGATTCAGTTGCTAGTAATTATAATGGTCTTTTTTGTAGACTTGATGATAAATCTGTTCTAGGAAATCTGTTCTAACATTAGAAATTGATTATAGAATTCTTGTGTGTGATTAAACATGGGTAGGAAATGGCTAGTACTGAGATGCCCGTATGAGGGAGCTTCTCCTTTTGGTTCATTTTGAAAAGATGACCAACTTCAGTGTCGGGAAAATCTCTATCCTTAGTTCTTCTTTTTTTTATTTGAACATTCAAAAAAGGCTTGGATTTATAGTTTTGGGCAATCTTTCAGGCTTTCTTGAAAAGTGCCTTTTGGGTGTGTTTTTTCCCACTGAAAAAGCTATACGTAGAAATGGTATAAATTGACTTCACGTGTGAACAAGCTTTTACAGTTGTAGAGGAATCCTATTTTTTTTTCACGAGGTTATCTGCTCTTAGCTATAAATAATAACACTTAAAGTAGCGATAAAAATATTTATGGCATGCATACTCTTTTCTAGCATCCATTGTCAATCAATTCAGGTTGTAATAACCTAATTTCTATTTTTAATGCATCTGCTTTGTTACTAGTGAAGATATTGCAAACTTGTGGGCCTTTGTTCCTCTTCATCTCACTGTATCACTTTCTCCTTGATCACTACTTTTAAATTCTCCGCAAGAGTTTGAGAAACCTGAAACCTGATGGATGAAAGCTGAAAAATGTCAGTATGCCTGCCAAGTATGAATGCTATTCATTATTGTAAGGAAAAAACAGCCTAAGAACTATATCATATTACACATATCATTCTCTTGGAACAGTATTTTCTAAATAATTATGTGAGAAGTTAAAGTAATTTCAGAATTGCTAGAGAAAATCCTACTGTTAGGATCTTTCAGGCTTATCCTTTGAGATGGTTTATTTGGTTTGTCTTGGCTTACTGTTATGTATGAAAAATACAGAGGAAAGCAAGGAGTACTGTAACAGTATTAACAATAATACTCTTCTGGAAATGTTTGTCAAACTTGTTTTAGAAATCATAACTTTTTGGATAAGTTGATGTTAATGAATTATTCTCAGTGGTTTCTGTTTCCAACTTTTTTAGACCAAAGAAAGTCTACAGTATGCATTGGAAGCTCTGACTATGAATGGCTGCTCAGTGGAAGATCTAGGGCTGGACTTCACACTTCCTGGGTTTCCTAATATAGAGCTGAAAAAAGGGGGAAAAGACACACCGGTCACCATCCATAATTTAGAGGAATACCTCAGAGTATGTAACAAGCAAAGCTAGAACTGTATTTCTCAATTGTTTCTCACCTTAATCCAAAACAGTTCATTTCGTTACATGTTTCAGTTCATTCTCATGAACTGGGAACAGCGATGAATTCCTACAGATTGCCTCTGTACTAGCTTATTACAATAAAGTAGAGGAAAAAAACAACCCGCACCCACCCCAGACACCAACAAACTTGAATCAGTTCACCCTAATTGTAAATTCTGTAGTACAAAAAAGTTTGGTTTATGTGTAAGGGATACTTAAAGTGTGCCTTTTTGGATTGAAAAGAATGTAGTAATTGGGTTAATTTGAGTTATGGGCTTTCAGCATCTCTTAACAAGTCCTCATGCTTCTGTATGGTAGTGAACCTACTACCACACTTGAGTGGGCTTTGAACCTTTATGATAGTAATGAAAATTCTTGGAGACAGACTTAAGAAAATACCAGCTTAGTTGCAAATAGAAATTAAAGCAATAGCGTTAAAAATAAAAAATAAATATGGACAGAACGGAACAATACAGTGCCATAATAAGTTGACCGTATACCTTCATCTTAACTGATTTCCTATGTTAGAAGGGACATAAAACCTAGAAAAACTAAAAATAGAGTTGAATGGTTTAGGTTTAAAAACAGCGGGGTAAAGGGGGGGCGGGGGGGGGGACAGGAGGGAAGACTTCGGTACTATCACATGAAGGCATGAGCAGAATGGGGATAGGAATAATGGACTGCATCATGAAAACACCTTATTCCAATTGGTAAATAAGGTACTTTCTGCCTGGTTAGTCTGCCAGTTTTACTCTTTAGGACTGAGGTTTTTTGCAAGTACAGTTTCAAAGAATAATAAAATTGTATATATGATATTATGGTAGAAGTGTTTTGATAAGGGCTATATAAGCTGTTGGATATCAATTAAACACTTTGAAGTTATTCCATAGATTTCACAGCTGAATAATGAATAATTCTAGTTCATTTTCTACATCCAAGCTGTTACACATAGCCAGTTCTCATCACCTTTTGTTCAAAGTGTGTTGTGGTAGTCAGGAATAGCTTAAAGGATTAAACATTTGGATATAAAACACTTTGCAGACTTTGCCAGAAACAGCATTTGTGTTCCTGATATACTGAGCAAAGCTTAGCAAAGTTTACTTTCAAGTCTGACTTGCATACGCTTTGCAGTCAGTTTTTCCCTCTGGGCAGCTTGTATCAGGTGTCTGATGTGGTGAGAGTCTTACAGGCATCTCAGATGTCCTGTAGTTGTCCTATTGCAGGCATCTGGCATTTTAAATGAAAAGTAGATCATTATATAAACTCTGGTTTTTGATTTTTGTAAATAGCTTTTGGGACTATTTTCTTTAAAGGATGTCTGTATAGCTTTCCTATTCTTGTCTTTATATTCAGGCCCTAAAGGAGAGTTTAAACTAGATGGCGTTAATTAGCAGTACAGACTTGATGGTAAATTAAAAAAAAAAAATCAGAAAATATTGTTATCTATATCAAAATTATGATGAATTGTTATTTAGAAACAGTATATTTATCAGGTATTCTGCATAGCTTCCTGTGCATCAATTGCACTGCTTTTGGACACTGTCATTTTTGTTAAAATCTGGTTTGGAACACAATTGAGAGTAGTTCATAAAGCTGGAATAACCTTCCCTGTTATGCATCTCTCTCCCTCTCCTGCAGTTATCATTCTACCTTCCCACAAGACATAACTTTTAAATATTGTGACAGAGTTAATTATGTGCTTCAGTCCAGCAGTATCAATAAGATTTTTCTGATCATATTCAGGTGCATCATTAGAGGCCTTCCAAAGCTTTTCTCAGGTCAGAGCTTTTAAGACACTTAAAAATTAGCCGTGTGTTTACATCCTCCTTTACAACCAGTCTTCATTTCCTGCTACAGCTGAGGATATCCAAGGCTAGTGTGATAGTCAGTAGCACTAACTGACGAGTCTGAGCTTTGCATGCAACCTGTCACGTATAAAATATTTTTGAACCTAGTGGTTGTTAGTACTTACTGCAGGTAGTGGAAAAGAAACCTAGTTTTGTTTGTGTCACGTCCTCCCTGCTCCCCTCTCCTCCTGCCCAGGTGACCAGGATAGTTAAGTATGTGGTGTTTTCTTCGGAAGGTCTGTTTAATCCTGAGGGAGCAACTGCAGATACCAAAACAAACAAAAACTCACCCCCAAAATCTACCCTATTTGTCTTACTGTCTTTTGCCGTATGATTCTTAAAATGACTTAAAATCAAGGTATCCCCTCCCCCCCAGCTCCCCTCATTTCTATAGGATTAAGACACTTAATAAAACAAAGTTATTTCCTCTACCTCTATATTAGAAAAGGAACCTATATATTTCTCTAGAGGAGAAACTAATGCAGTATTGAAACAGAAATCCTTTAAGCATCATTGTCAATTTTAAAGAGATAAGTGTACAAAGACTGTTAGCCTTGTAAAAATATCTGAAACTCTTTCAAGTAGGTTTAGATTTGTTTTTGCAATATTTTGTTGAATAGAATCGTTTTAACCAGTTATCCTGATTACCATGTGTTAGCTTTGTTTTATCAAAAATAAAATCAGTGAAGTTGTTTAAATTAGTTTGAGTTGCGTGCTTAGGGTATTCCATGAGGGTTGTTTGAACTCAAATGACTTTTGCTAATCTGCAGTGACAGACCACATGAGATTCCTTGCAACTGTGTTGCACTGAACTTGCACTTGTGCAGCAGTGCAAGCTTATAAATTAAGGCAGAACAAGGCAATGCTGTAGAACAGCTCCATGAATTAACACTGTAACTTTGCTGAAACTATAGTGAGCATATGGCTAGGCTTATATGGAGTTGTATTTTTCTGTAGTTGTAGTCTTTTTGTACAATTTTGATCATTCTACTCTTCCTTTATTTAAATAAACGTTTTCCTCCCACCTTTGCAGTTGGTGATATTCTGGGCACTAAATGAAGGCGTTGCCAGACAGTTTGACTCTTTCAGAGATGGGTTTGAATCGGTCTTCCCCCTCAGTCACCTTCAGTACTTCTATCCTGAGGAGGTTGGTATATGAGTTTTTAAATGATGCTTCTATAACCTTATGACTAAATACCTAGGAACAGTCTGAACCCGAGGTATGCCCTGAATGCTGTGGTCCTAACACATGCTGTCTGACAGCATTACGCATCTGTTGCACAGTAGTAAAACTTGGTGTCTTTTAAATCACAAATTTAAATGTTTGAGACTTGTGTTCAATAGTCATTTGCTGTTTTTATTATGAACAGTTTTCTTTAAAGATGAATGGATCCAGCTTTTCTCAGAGAAGGGCTTCTGTTTGTGTATACAGGCTCTCTACTGTCATGGAAACTAACGAATTCCTTGTACTGTTGTACATCTTAATAGCTATAGGTAAAGATGTGGATGATACCTTAATGTTCCATTGTTCCATTTTAAAAAATATGCTTTTTTATTACTGTTTTAGACAGTAGCAGGAAGTAAAGAACAGGATAGTTGATCTTGATGCCTTGTTTTCACACCTACCACATTAACTCCTAAAATTCTTATTCTCAAGTGGACTGAACTGAGACACAACTATGGTTGTCCAGACTAGAAAAGAGAACATTTTAATACTCTTCCATTGGGGAGTTTATTTGAAGACTGTATTTTCAAGGATTTGACTTCATAAACCTTCATAAACTTACACGTTTGACTTCATGAAGAAATGTTACGTGCTTTGAAAATATTAGTGAAGTCTTCACATAAATCTTCACATAAAACACATAAACCTTTTGTTCTTGATGCTTTGCAGTGTAAGAGTTTTAAGAAACTCTTACACTGCAAAGCATCTTAAGAGATGCTTTGCAGTGTAAGAGTTTCTTAAAGCTTAGATCTGCAACTGCTAGTGTTGATTCTTTTTCATGACTTCCTCTTGGTACTACTTGCAGAGAATACCACCGTTTTTTTTCTCTGTAACAAATTTAAGGCTACTAAAAAAGCAAATTCTTGTAGTTCAAGTGCCTTACTTAACCTCTTCATTTTTGCAGGATGTGGATGGGGTTCTGTGCTGTCACTGTTTGTCATGCATGTTTCTCTTCAGAAATTTCAAAATGCTGACACCAGTCTATTGCTAGTCTACAAATATAGTTGATCAAAATTGAGCAATAGGAGTTGTACCAGATAAGATACCTTGTCCTTAATATGATATACATGTGGGATGTAGAGATCTGTTGCTGATGTTTCTGTCAGCTGTTTGATCCTCTTCATAAACCCTCTGTAAGTGATTAGGAAGAACTTGTAGAATTCTTTTGTTCACAAAGAGAAACTATTTTCACTGAGATCTGGGCTTTACAACTCCTTGTCTATCCTGGTAGGACATCTCTCAAAGCTTTTAATGCTTTGGCTGTAGCATATCAACTCTGCTTGCCCATGTGTGTAGAAAGAACAAGCAAGATAAGCTGAAGTAAAAACCAGAAACTATCATCTGACAGATACACCTCTGATAATAATTACATTTTTTTTCTTTCAGAGAAGAGAACAGACTTCTAAAAAGCAAGTGTAAAATTTCTAAACAGCATTTCTAAAAAGCAAGTGTAAATAATCTAGTCTTTCAATTTCCCTAGTTGTCTTTAAAATAGTAAAAATTTAACATTTCTTTATAATTGTAAAATTGTATTTTAAAATATTTAAGGCATTTTTAGTCCCCCAGTGTAAATTACTTATTACAGCTGCATCACTTTTCTAAGAGATACATTCCACATCTCATGTCGGAGTGGATTGAGCGCGAAGGCGGGTTGAGCAAATGAGGCTGTCATTTGGCTGAAGCTACTGTTCAAAAAACAGGGTGGGAGGGAGGCTGTTTGGTGTGACTAAGGTAATTTTGCAGCAAGGTAGTTCGAAAAGTAGAATAGAATACTATTGCTGCTATAGAAGTAATCAAAACAGGCAGTACTCACTCTGCATTGTGTTCTAAAGGGAAAAATTCCTTTTTTTTTTTTAACTTTATAGTTGGAGCAGCTCTTGTGTGGCAGCAAAACTGACACTTGGGATGCAAAGACATTAATGGAATGTTGCAGGCCAGACCACGGTTATACACATGACAGGTAATATGGTGCTGGTCTCTTTTATTTAAAAAAAGTACTGGCAATAGAACATGCGCATCCAAATAACCTTTATATGTGTTCAAGCTGTGGGAATTATGCATTTGAAGATACATTGCACTGAAGATGACTCTGCAATTATTTTAAATAGAAATTTAAAGTTCTCTCTTTTTCCCCTCTTAGTCGAGCAGTGAAGTATCTCTTTGAAATTCTCAGTAGCTTTGATAGTGAGCAGCAAAGACTGTTTCTTCAGTTTGTGACGGGTAGCCCCAGACTGCCTGTAGGAGGTAGGTTTTGTTTTTTGCATATTGCTGTATGTGAAATCAAGATTTACTGATGTATTTCAAAATAGATGGATTGATTAGTTCAGTAAAGGGGGAAAAATAAACTTGTTTATTTTACAACTTAATATGTTTGCTATTTCTAGTTTTAGGAGTGTCGTGGTAGACTTAAGGTAGAACTATATTATGAACTTTGTGTTAATCTCACTATATTTTCACATGAGGGACTCTCTCCTAGTTTAATTTATGTTACCAGATAACCTACCGGAGGTCAAAGTTCAAAATATTTAGAACTTCTAGGCAAAAGTTAAATTCTTATAGTTAGTACCATTATTCCTCACCTTTTGAATGTCAAAGTTTTTTTGGGGGGAGGGAGAGGCTGAGGAATTTCCTGTGTCTGCTAGGGATCATTAGAAAATACATCTCTTGCCGTACTCTTGTCTGAATATTACTTAAATTCTCTACTTTTCCTAGATAAAGGAAGAATTGACATAAGGACAAGTTGCTTTAAGAAATGTTTATTTTCTTTAAAATCTCATTTGGGGAAAGAGTGCAGATAGGATTGAGAGTTCAGAGTATAAAAACCTTAGCTAGAGAACGTGTGGTTGGTAGGCAGTCAAATTCGGAGAATCATAGAAAATGTGTATGAAGAAACTTATGTAAAACATATGCTTGGAACAGTATGTGTCTCTTTCCCCCCACATAAAAAACACAACTAAAAATAGAGGGGTCTAGTTTATTTCTTTTATTATTATTGGAAGGCTAATCTACAGAAAATATTTTGGCTTGTTCTGTGGCCTTGTAAAGCCGTATACTAAACTTTGAAAAGCACGGATTGAGGGCTGGTGTTCGGAGATGTTTGCCTGCTGTCGCTCTTCTGAATCTCTTCTCTTCTCAATAGGCTTTCGAAGTTTGAATCCTCCACTGACAATTGTACGCAAGACATTTGAGTCTACAGAGAATCCAGATGACTTCTTGCCCTCAGTAATGACTTGTGTGAACTATCTCAAATTGCCGGACTATTCAACCATTGAGATAATGCGTGAAAAACTCTTAATAGCTGCAAGAGAAGGGCAGCAGTCATTCCATCTTTCCTGATCACAATGAAAAATGCAATGTCTGCCTGTTACAGCAAAAGAGAAACTCATGATTCTTTTCTAAATATATCACCTGAGTCAAGGAAACGTGTTACGCCTTCTTGTTGTAGAAAAACGGCTTGCAGATTATAAGCAAAAGACACTTGGTTGATATTCATTAAAGGCCCCTTTGGACTTAAAGTGATCAGGCCCTAAAAAGTTGTTGTGACAAGGTTTCTTTAGCAAGTTCTTGTTTAAATTATCATTTATTTGATGAGTGAAGTTTTTAACTTGCTTTGCTGTGTGAAATTTAAAAAGGGATGTTTTTCCAGGCTGGAACAATAAATGTCGCTGTGCAGTTTAATACTGGGCTGTGTGTATCCATCTAGCTGAAGTCTGAAGTTTTTCCTCCAAAGACAACTTTTGTACATAAGTACAGAAATGAGAATACACCATGTATTTGACAAATCTAGTTTAGTAGACTAGTTCTGTGTACCCTCACCTGCCTCTAATTTTACCCATCCTCATGTATTGTCTGATGTGCAATTCACTCGGTTCTTTTTGTGTGCAACATTCAACAATTGTTATGTTTTGGTTAGCATGAGCATTTAACTGCTCCATGCCTCTTTCTCTGATTAAGATAATTTAAATTTTACTGAAATCAAATATATATTGTCAATATAATTCAGCCTTTGTAACTAGGTAGAACCTTTCTTATAGCATAGTTTTACTGTAGTGGTAGGATATACTGGTGACAGTCTGTACCAGTCTGCGCTCTAGAGCTGTTTACACAGTGATTCAGGCAGCAGAAGCCTCTTACTAGAGGCTAGGAAGAATTTCATGTAGTTGAAGTCCAACAGCTTGGGCTGGCCAGTGTGTATTGTGGTAAGGCCAGAGCATTTCGAATTGATGTAAAGTTTTTTAAAAGACAAATTAGCTGTTTCATTCCCTGTTTGAGTAAACAATTTTCTTGTTCTTGATCTAAGTTCCTGGTTATTTTGTAGTTTTTTTTCTCCCCTCAGCGCTAGCTTGGAACAAACAGTTCAGCCTTTGTCTTTTGACACAGATAAAGCACCTGTAAGCAATGCTCTGTCCAACTGTTTTATGTGCTGATTTCTCAAATCTGCAATAATTTACTTCATCAGGTTAATGTTTTTACCTGAATATAAATAAAAAAGTTTGCTTCACCTTTTTGTTCATAGTTTTGTACTGTATGCATAAAGTTCAATTGTGTAAATTGCTGTAATGCAAGTAAATCATCCGAAATCTACTTGGCTAACAGCCTGCAACTTGTGGATGATTTACTACTAAAACAAGACCTTTTAAGACCTTTTAAGACCTCCAACTTAGAGGGAATTTTTTTTCTGTTCTGTGGGTTCAAAAAATGGGCAATTACGAATATTCCTGAGATGTACCTGCTATATAGTTCATCTCTATGAAAATACGATAGTTAATTACTTTTATTCAACTTTGAGAAATCAAAATTCATTTCAGTGCTTAGTAATTGTTAAATTCTAGCTAATCAGGCTAGTCTTTCCCCTCAACTAACAATAACAAATTTTCTTTTATCTAGCTGAAGAACTTGTACTTTCAGATTATGTATTTCAATACATGTACGGACATTCTTACAGTGAACATTCACAGAATTACATGTGGTTGCTCATACCAGTGCAACTGAAATGTAACGCAAATCTGTCATGAGCATGAGTAGAATGTGAAATCCTTGCACAAAGAACCTGATAACTGAACAGTTTCTACTACGGTATTAAAACTGAAAGAAGGCGCTTCACACTGTACATATAACGGTAGTGCACAGTGCGGCATAGTTTTCATAAAACTTCAAGGCAGTGTTTATGGACTGGTGTTTAAATTGTTCTGATAACTTGATCAAACTGAGCACAAAGAAGTGTTTATAGTGTGTGGATAGCAATTTGTTCATTTTTTTAAGGTTCTATATTTTAAAAAAAACTGACTTGTGTAAAAAAAAAAAAGCTAATATTTTGTATTAAAATATCATGTGTATTGATATTTTTTTACCCCTGTTGTCTCCCTCTAGAATCTGGCTTTCATCGACTTCGAGGCGTTTTCAAATTTGATTTACAGCCATTTGTGTAACTCTGTTTCAGTGGGAAAATAAGTTGTTGGTTGCCTGCTTCAAAAGGAAGGAAAAAACAAGTACCTCCTGCGACAATTGATTTTTGTTGTTCTGGCTGTCATTATCAGCACAGAGCAGGATAAGGATGTAGTTGGCCTGAAAAATCAACTTAAACTCTTCTCATAGAATCACAGAATATCCCGAGTTGGAAGGGACCCACAGGATCAAGGCCAACTCCTGGCACCGCAGAGGTCTACCCAGAAGTTTAGACCATGCGACTCAGTGCACAGCCCAATCGCTTCTTAAATTCAGACAGGCTCGGTGCAGTGACTGCTTCACTGGGGAGCCTGTTCCAGTGTGTGACCACCCTCTCGGTGACACTTGGGTGACACTTTATCCCCCACCTGCCCCCATCCCCTAGGGCAGCTTATAGTGCGTTGGCAGAGCAGTCTGTCTTAAAAGGTTAATGGTAGTTGGTTATTAGAATAAATTGAATAGTTACAGCTTGCAGGACTGCAGTACTTGCGGCAAGCAGAAACGCAGTATCTAGGAGCAGCAGAGAACCAGCAGAGGGGTGGGGCAGAATGTTAGGTATTTCTTCTTTTCAGGAGCTTTCAGAGAAAAGCTTGCTAACATCAATTGTAGGTGTTCAGATGTAGATGTTTCAGATTATGTAGAACTCCTAAGAATATGTAATGTTTAGGACTGAACTGCTTTGTGTACCTTTGTCAGAAGTCGTCTTATTTTTGAAAATAGAGGCCTTATTAAACATGGTAACACTTAACTGATTTTGAGAACGCTACCAGTTACTATTTTGGCTGTTTCAAATCCTTCAGAATTATTTTTATTGCAGCTCTTAATTCACGAAAAAGGTGCCACCTAAGCATTGATGTATGTTACTGAACTTGGGCAGTGATTTTGTTGTTGTTGTCCTTAAAGGTTTGCTTTATGCAGAAATCATTTGCATAGGGAATATTTTAGTGCAAAGTCTGAAATGAAATTAGTAAGTTGCAGTGCTGCTTTAATTAGTTCTGTAGGAAGATGTGCAAGAATCAGTTCCAAGTATGTATAAAATTGCTATGGCCAGTGTCAAACTTGATCAGATAGAAATATATATATTATATATATATGTATATATATATATACATATATGGTTGAGGGGAACAAAGATTCTCAGCAATTAAATCATGCAAGCCATCTGTATGTAAAAATTTTACCATCTCGTTTCCCTGCTGAGCTTTCATTTACTGAGAAGTAAATGAAAGTACCCTGGGCAGAGATTGAAATGCCAAGTGCCTGGGTCACTTGTGCCCTCTTTCCTGGAGGTAGGTATGTAATCCGCGGAGTTTCTGGGCCCTGACCCACATCTCTTCAGCAACTTGTCTTCAATTGTAATATCAGTTCCTGTGATCCTGACCCCTATACCTGACTTCAGGACCAAGGATAACGCAGGACTCCATTCCCCTGCCCCCCACAAACAAAACAAAAAAAGCTTTTCTATAGGTAACACTGACAGAGTTAAGAAGTGAAGTTTGCTGAGATATTACAATAGAAATGGTGGAATGGTGGAAAGGTGGAAAAGCTTTTACTGATAGTTCAGTCGTGTTAGGGCTTGTTCTGTTGTTTTTTTTTTTTCTGCTTTACTTTCCTAGTCTCTTGATAGTTGGAGCTACACAACTAATATGCTGTGTTTCCTAAGGCCTAAAAGTTTTCTGTCATGTCAGAAGAAATGTGTTCTCTCAGCCTGCTCTTTCCTGTTTTTAATAACTTTGCTCAGCTGAGTACAGTTGGTTGCAGGAGTAGTCACCCCCCTGCAGTGCTCCACCGGCGCAAGGGCATAAACTATGCAATCAAACACTTTTAAACAGGACATTAACGCGTGTATACAGCAGCTAGGAAACAGATTTCACGGTTTTACTGTCTCTGAGCTCAAAGCATAACTTCCAGTGGACTAACATAGAATATGCCTTTAAAGAAATACAGTGTCTGTGTCTTTTACAGAAATGTGCATGTATTGAACAAACACGTGTCTTTCTTGGGGGGTAGAGGAGGATGTTGGGTCTCCTTTGCTGTGTGCATGTGGGGAGTTGTCAAGTCTTGACCCAGAAACAGAATGGAGCAGTGCGTGTGCCTGTGTATGTGTAAAACAATGAAGATGCATCCAGTGTTTTCAAGGCACCAGGCTAAAAAAGGCCGTGATGGGTCTTGCTGTAACTACAGTGTGGTTACAACTTCTGCAAACTGGGTCAGAAAAAGATTTTTAAAAAAAAAAAAAAAAAAAAAAGGAAGAGGAGAGATGAAAGTGAATGCCTTCCACCTCCCAAACAAAACGTGGAGGGGGAACCTCCTGTGAAATTGCCTTCATCATACAGTTAAGGAAAACGTTCAACCTGTAAACAGCACGTTGGAAGAGGGGAGGGAGGCAGACAGACAAAAGTGTTGGAATTCTTTTGGTTGTTTTCCCCCTGCTTTAATTGGCTGTAGCTATTTTTGAGTCCCCATTAAAGATAGCAGGTAGGTAAGCCTGGGCATAAATGGGAGAGAGCAAGTATTCTGCCCCCACTTTCTGAGAACGCGAAAAGGGAAGAAGTGGAAGGAGGAGGTTCCCCTTTGCACAGGTAAGCTTCAACACTACCATCTCAGACTGAAAGCCAAGGCAGGTTGATGCTGCCATGGTCCTTAAAGTAATGAAGTTCTCTCATCTGAGCAGCTATTTCCCAAAGATAAAACTGAGAGAAAGGTAGATAAGGTCATGAGATTTCCTTAGCTGTCTATAGCTGTCAATGCAGCCAGCACTCCTGGGTTGTACCTGTTTTTAACTGTCTTGGGTGCTGGGATGCTACAGGAAGGGGAAAATAGTGAATTTTTCAGTTTCTTCCCTTGTATGCAAGAGTACTAATACAAGTAAGTACAAAAATCTGTGGCAAATGTGTAACTGTGAACAACACTATTTTGTGGCATTCAATTCAGGAGCTAGGTATTACGGAATCATACTTCACTGCTTTGCAGAAGCCTGTCCTCCCATTCTGTCTCCCTTTTCTTCCAGTTTTATCTCACAAGATTCCTGTGGCGGCTTCATGTGGTGGATGAGCTTAAATATTGAAAGGATTTGATGTAGAGTTTCTGATAAAAATCAGGGTAAATATCTTAGATCATCACTAAAGTAAAGCCTATTATTTCAGGGAAGATAGCAACCTTAGCGTGTTTTGAAGTCAGTTAAGAAATAAGTCATAAGAGGAAAAAAAAAAAAAATAAGTTTGGTTAGGTTTAGTAAGGCCCTGACCTAGAAGTGATGAGAAGCACAATATTTAAAGAAAATGTGCTTTGTTTTACTCTTCCTTTAGTTGTAGTTGCCATCCATGTGTTCTAGGCTAAATAGGCTAGGCTTGGTCTGACTGCAGCTACTTTCTTCTTTGGCCTTCTTGTATGCAGAGGCCTCTCTGGCAGGCAGGTGATGCAAAATGTGGTGCAGAAATAGTCTGTGAGGTGGCACTTCATTTCCCAGCCTCGCCTTACAAACTTTCCTCACAGGTCATTATTTCTTTATATTAAAACTGTTGAGACAATGGTTAAAAAAGTGAAAATTTCCAACCTGATTCTTTCTTTCCTAAAATGAGTACTTTGCAGGAGTGTGAGAAACAGTTTCTCCAAAGGAGGTGGTACTGTTACAATAGGTGGATGATCTGTTATTGTCAGGACAGGAGAAAACAGTTGTGAAGGAAGCCACTAACAAACTGCGACTTTCTGGGAAAACAGGGCTTGAAAGTATTGAAAAATAAATTAAAATTTGTAGAAAGAGAAGTTAAATACTTAGGGCATCTTGTGTCTGAGAGGGAATGAAGAATAAATCCAGAGAGGATTCAGGGAACTGTTGAGCTACCCTACCCAAAACTAAAAAGAAGTAAAAGTTTTAAAAGAGGCCCCAGGATCCCCGGGATGTAGGAGATGAAACCGACTTTCTACCAATGGCCTAAAAGGGCAAAAGCCAAGCAGACAATCTGTCAGTCAGGAGCACGCTTTAGTAACCAGCTCCTAACCTTTTATTCCCTATTCCCCGACGCCTGAGCACCTGCCCTGCTTCCTCGTTGGCAAAGTACTACAGGTTCACAAGCTCCTCGACATGTGTACCATTTTTGTTTTCTCCAGCCCTTCAGTTTTTCCTTTCTTATGTTTGGAGAACTTGCCATCTTTGTTTTCCTGTTGGTTGTTACTTGTCATGTTCTTTTTTACTTGTCATCTTTGTTTCAGTGGCCCGGCCCGGCCTGGCCTGTGGGTTTGAGCTGTGTACTGGGAGGCTCGCGTCGGTCTCTTTTGCCCCCAAACCTCAGGCCTCCAATTCCCTCCTCGTAGCTTGCTGCTCTCTGCTTGGCTTTTGCCCTTTTAGGCCATTGGTAGAAAGTCGGTTTCATCTCCTACATCCCGGGGATCCTGGGGTAGGAGCAGAAGCTCTTCTGCTTGCCCATCAGTAGGTACTGTCTCCAGACGCTTGAGGCCTTCAGTTTTCAAATTAACTCAGTCATAAAAGACATTAAACAAAGCAGCAGCAGTAAGATGAAGCCCAGGAACAATAAAAAAAATACTGTTTTACCCATGCTGGTTCTTTGAGCCAGGACCTGATGTTTCGTTCAAGTTTTAAGACCTTCCAGATCCATACATTAGCTAGTTTTCTAATTCTCTTTTGTAATTTCTTTAATGACTTTCCTGTTATCATCCATGTCAAGTCAGCAACTTGAATCATTCAGCTTTCTAGAGAGACCTCCTCTTTTTGCTAGTAAGGAATCGAGGACCATGAGATGTTGCATTACTGCAGCTCAAATCTGGGTGGCTTGATCAGCGAGCAAGTCAAGAACCTTGGTATTTTTTTTGGTGATGATTTCAAATACCGCCTGCAAGGTCATGATGCGATTTAGGTTGAATGTTATCTCCTGAGCTCCTGCAACCACCTCATTTGGGTTTCAAATGGCTGGCCCATAGTGTTGGAAAATTCCCTCTGGAGGCCATTCATCTTTACCCCAATTCTGGTTACTTCCAGAAGCGAGGGATGTATCTATTGACCTATTTTCTCTTTTAAAGTCATCACATCATTGGATTTCCAAGTCTTTACCTTCAAGTTCTGTTATCAGAAAGAATAGTGGTCTGATAGGTCCAACATAACAAGTAACTGTGCAACTAATAGGAAGCGCTCTATAAGCTTGGCTCCCATGTATCCACTACTGTCATTTCAATGCAACAGCTCCCCTAGGGAATAAATCACCTGGGTTGTTTTTATCAAGTTGCTAAGGCACAGAATAAATGATGCCAGTCTTTGGGCAGTGAGTTGTCTGGTAAGTTGCTCTGAGTGCCAGCGAAAAAGACAACACTCACTAAGATCACATATGCCAACATTTTCCCAAGTCCTCAATATCTTTTTCCAGACAAAAACTGCCCACCTCCACAGAGATGTGACTTCTATTTACAGAATCAATTTGCCAATTTCCCTCCAAAAGCCCATAGTTTGGACAATTTAATTCACCCCCTAGTTCCAAATTGACCCAACACCGTGTCCCACAATTTGCACATTCAGTTATTTGGACTGGTTCTTCTGTTGGATACTTTTTAGCATTTAAAAATAACAGGTTAGCTTACAGAATTATGACCGGAATTCCGTGCACCCTCATTTATACAGGATTATACCAAAATCAAGTAAGCAGATTATTAAAAAGACCAATACTCTGTCCTGAGGACACTGTAATTCAGTATAGGACAGTCCATTTGCCCAGCCAAATCCTGGCTGATACAAGCCAGGATGCCATTGGCCTTCTTGGCCAGCTGGCACACTGCTGGCTTATGTTCAGGTGCACTTCGATTAACACCCCCAGGTCCTTTTCCTCTGCACAGCTTTCCAGCCACTCTGCCCAAAGCCTATAGCATTGCATGGGGTTGTTGTGGCCAAAGTGCAGGACCCAGCACTTTTGAACCTCATCCCATTGGCCTCTGCCCATTGACCCAATCTGTAGGGCCTTCTGCAGGGCCTTGCTACCCTCCATCAGACCAACACTTCTCCCCAACTTGGTGTCACCTGCAAACTTAATGAGGGTGCACTCAATTTCCCCACCTAAATCACCAATGAAGGTATTAAAGAGGATGGGCCCTGGGGAACAAAGATCATCCAGTTCCAACCCCTCTGCCATGGGCAGGGATGCCACCCACTAGATCCAGTTGCCCAGGGCCTTGTCCAACATGGTCTTGAACACCTCCAGGGATGGGGCATTCACAGCGTCTCTTGGCAACCTGTTCCAGTGCCTCACCACCCTCTGAGTGAAGAATTTCCTCCTAACCTGTAATGTAAATCTCCCCTCTTTTAGCTTAAAAGCATTCCCCCTTGTCCTGTTATTATCTGACTGAGCAAAAGGTTGCTTTCCATCTTTTTGTAAGCCCCTTTTAAGTATTGAAAAGCTGCAACAAGGTCTCCCTGGAGCCTTCTTTTCACAGAACCTTTTCACTGGAACCTTTCATGAACAGCTGAGATACCAGGTTTACCAGAAAGCACCCCAATTCCCACACAGTAGCATGGGAGGTAATATGCTCCTGATGTAACACCCTGGGTCCAGCATCACCAGTGAATGGCTCTCCCCACCCCCTGCAGCCTGTTTTCTCCAAGCCTGCATTACCGTACCTCTTCCAGCAGTCTCGTAACATAATGTGAGAAGCAAAGTTGTGTTTTTGCAGTACAGGATGCTTTTTCTTTCTTCCAAGGGAGTTGGGTAGTCATAATGAGAAATTCTAAGTAGGGAAGTGGCCAGGAGAAGGCCTCAATGTTCTAAAAGAAGGCAGAAGCATGAGGAAAAGAGGACGAGCAGTGTGAGAACAGTAAAACAAAGATGACAAGTTCTCCAAACATAAGAAAGGAGAAACTGAAGGGCTGCAGAAAACAAAAATGGTACACGTGTGCTATAGAGGAGCGTCAAGGAACTTGTGAACCTGCAGTACTCGGCCAACGAGGAAACAGGGCAGGTGCTCAGGCATCGGGGAATAGGGAATAAAAGGTTAGGAGCTGGTTACTAAAATGCGCTCCTGATTGACAGCATGCCCGCCACTGCAATCGCGAATAAAATGGCTTCACGGAAGATCCTGTCTGAAGAAAATTGAGATTTTTCTCACAGGAGCAAGCTATATTCTGGGATGCTAAAACTACGGAAGTTCTTCAAAATGCAGAAGGAGGGGGGAGACTACAGCAGGAAAAATGCTATTGAACAGTAAAATTATCCCAACTTTAGTAGCGCTGAATTCTGCGATTGGTAACTTCCAATTTAAGACCAGAAGCATCACGTTCTTCTAGTAGACAAGAAATTAGAGACAAAAGGATTAACTAGGTGGAGAGCAGCTCTTCTGAAAAAGGCTGAATTCAAGTCAGCATTGTGCCGGGGCAGCAGATAAAGGCAGTAATATCCTGTGCTACACTAACAGGAGCATGGCTGGCAGACTGAGGGAAGGGATTATCCCCGTTTCAGATCCCCAGAGAGATTGTGCTTTCCCCATCCCTGGGTTTTTCAAGACCCAACTAGATAAATCTACTTTAGTAAAACACGTTGCAATTCCAAAATTAGCTGACTATATTTAGAATGTAAAATCAAAACTGCATGCATGCATTTACTAATAACCAAGAATCAGAAAGAAGTTGATATGCATCTCAAATAGTCTTGCTCTGTTTTGTGCTTCTCTATCAATTTAAGTAAGTTCAACAGAAGTTTATATGCAGAGAGAGGTTTTCTAAATTTTCCAATAAAATGAGTGGAAGTGACAAGGGTCTCTGCAGCTGCAGATCATTAGCAATCTTCATCTTCATAGGACTCTGTTTCAACTGAAAGAAAATTACAGGCATTAATTGCTTCTACTTCTCTTACTTAGAATGGGTTTTTATTTCAAAACTTTCTTCTGGCATGTTATTTGTTTTTAATATTTAGTGAAGTGCTATTTACCTGTGTCCAGGAGTTATGTCTCAGAGTTTCTCCCTGTCCTAGCAGATGTCATCTCCACTTTCTTCCAGGATAAGTAGTTAACATGATTTGACAGCAATTATGGAGATGCCATAATTCCATATAGAGGATTTTCTGGAAAGAGCAGTTCTTACAGGTATTAGTCAAAAATATCTTTCAGACATTGCCTGAAAGTTGAAAGATTAGGTAAAATTAAGAACATGAAATGTGAATGACTTTATATATACATATATATGTATATACATATATATAACTCCTCTTCCAAATGTGGAATCTGAATAGGTGAATGATGACAGTAATGGTTTGTATGTCCGTAGTGATGCTCAAGATGTTTCTGATCATGTCATATGATTAATTATATAATTAACCTTCTGTGTTATAGTGATACTGGCTTTTTAGTAACCTGCACCTGCAAAATTCATCTTCTATAGAGTCCCCTATGCAGTTTACAGATTATTTTAGACTTTACGCTACGGGTGAACGAACAGAATAAGATGCTTTTTGATATTGGATGTTTCTCTGAGAGAATTGTACATTCAAGCTCAATAACATTTGATATTGGTTTTGACAGCTGTGGGATGCCTGATCTTGAGTTGATATAGACCTTGCATGTCCATAATAGTGCTAACAGAAACAGGTGTAGAAAATTAGCAAATAGCTGAGATCAGCTAGGATTTCACTGTGTGTGGATCTCACTTTTTTTTTTTTTTTTTCTCCACCATGATAAACATAGTTATTGTCTTCCAGTGCTCCAAAAAGAACCCATAGACCTTTGTCTAAGTGTGTGACTTCCCTTCAGAGCAACAAGGACTAGGTATTTTCGATTTGCTGCTAGGCTGTAAGCAGCATGGATATGTATTGTGCTGCTGCTTTTCTAAACAACGTTAGTCACAAAAGCTACAGCACCTGCGCAAGTAGCTGAAACCGTTGTATGGATGAAAGAATATTTTTCCCATGCACTTTTTTTTAATGTAGTAAAGAAATACTTAATACCTTGTCTTTTGGACTACAGAGTGTAGAAAAAAATTGTGTGACACTGGAAAATTTGCTCAATATGCATACATAAGAGTGTACTTTGGTTTTCAAGTTTACAATTTATGTATCTTTATTGAAAAATCTTTAGTAAGCATGTTAATGTCAGTAACTCTGTTCCTTTGTTTTTAAATTGCTATGATAGCTTTTTTGTGTAACTGGTAATCATGGAGGAAATGAACTGTTTATTTTAAGGTAGGTGATCAATACCTTGACACTGTCATTTTCAAAAAACAACCAGCCTTCCTCCCCAGAGTAAAAATTTGTTTACAGAGGTACTACCTAATGGAAAAAATGCCTGCCTTGCTGATAGAGGCCATTTGTAACACTATAGCATATGCACACCAAAAATGTATGCATTTTGCTGAAATAACTAGACGCACCTTTGAGATAGCATGTTAAGTTTTTATTACTTGGATTTCTCATTACTTGTACAAAACCCTATGCACTAGGGAATTTGGTATGTGGCTACGTACTCCAGAGGATCCTGTAAGTATACTTTCTTTCCTTCTAGTTCATAGGCATACATACATTTAAAATTAAAGTTAAAGCTGAATATGGAATAAAAACGAAAGGATCTGTATTCCCTGTTTTGAAACATTGACTTCTTAAACCATGTAAGAACTTTAACTTTATAGACACTTACTGAGCTACACAGGAAGACAAAAATTTGCTGTTACACTTCTATACTAGCAAATAGGACAGTTTGAATACTTGTCACTGCTGTATAATTTTATGCATGCTATAAACTTGCAAGTAAGCTACTTGATGTTCTTAGTACTGCAGATTTCTATAATTTTCTAGTCATTTTCAGAAACATAAAATGTTAATATACAATCCACCCAGAACTAAAAGTATAGGGAGTAATTCCACCTACTAGTGTGTTACATAGGATCAGCTAGCTGGCAAACGTTGGGCTGGCATATTCATGTCTCTCCCTAAGATTTTTGGGTTGAGTTATGGTATGTCCTAAATCACTATCTATCCAATTACCCCAAAGACTGAATTACTCTAGTATTAAGGCACAGAATAAGGATGTCTGTATTTTGTGTGCCCAAGTCCCAAAAGATGTTCAAGCCATGTTTAAACCATCCTGCAAACCATACTGCAGTTGACCTAAATGCCTGACAATGCCTGTCCTGCTATGATAACTAAAAACAATTAAGAATCCTTATTTCTATTTGTATGAGTAATAAATTTAACATCACATTTTATAGTTCTTATTTATGTGTGACACTTTGTACTCTGGCATTTATTTCTGAAGCTTTTTATGGTATAAGAGAAATTCCATGTAACTTTTTGGTTTAATCCGTATGCAGCTTTTCCAGGCTCACAGTAAGCTAAACACAATACCTGCTTCCTCAGAAAACAACGATTGTTAACTGGAGGAAACTGCATGAAGAACATGTATTTGCAGTGATTATACATGGAGAAATGGCGAGCAGTCAGCATGTATTGCCATGAATTCTCCTTGTGAGCTATAACACACTGAAAAATACAGTGACTAAAAGATGTTCAGTTCATCTAAAAGCATGTTAACAAATTGCTTGATCTTAGTGTAGAATCACCTACAGAAGTAAAAATCTACAAAACAAAGACTCTGATAACACATAGTTCCTTGGTCTGTCAGGAAAAAAAAAAAAAAAGCAAAATGAGATCCAATAGATGACTGAAGAAACTAGATTGATTCAAATTAAAACTAAGATTTAGATTATTGAGGAAAATACACCTGAAGTCTTTATTGCTTGCAGTCTTCAAATAAGGACTGGATACTGTTCTTCAAGCATTCTTCTAGTCTTGACATAATATAAATGAGGGAGGTTTTTTTATGTGGGAGGCTGTCCTGGTTTCAGTTAGGACAGAGTTATTTTTTCCTCCTAGTAGCCGCCAGTAGGGTGCTATGTTTTGGATTAGGATGAGAAGAGTGCTGATAACATGCTGATGTTTTAATTGCTGCAGAGCACTGCTTACGCCAAGCCAAGGACTTTTCAGCTCCTCGCTCTGTCCTGCCAGCGGGCAGGCTGGGGGTGCAGCAAGAGCTGGGAGGGGACAGACCCAGGACAGCTGACCCCAGCTGGCCAAAGGGGTATTCCATAATTCCATACCATCTGGGGTCATGCTGAACAATGTATAGGGGTGGCTAGCTGGGGTGGGGGGCCGGCTGCTGGGGGATAGGCTGGGTATTGGTCAGCAGGTAGTTAGCAATTGCATTGTGCATCACTTGTTTATACATATTATTATTATTATTATTTCCTATCTTAATAAACTGTCTTTATCTCAACCCACAGGCTTCACTTTCCCGTTTCTCTCCCCCATCCCAGAGAGGGAGCGGGGAGAGTGAGTGAACGGCTGTGTGGTGTTTAGCTGCCGGCCGGGTTAAACCACAACAGAGGCCAAATGAAAATTGTCCCAGAAGTGTCTTAAAACATTACCATTTTGTTTTCAACAGGTTTTAAGAAACACAGTACAATATGTAACAGGCTGTCATTAACTCTCACCGTTGACTATGTGAAGTGCCCAGTGCACACCCACTCCCTCTGCAAAATGTACTAGTACCCTGAATCCATTAAGTCTCTGTTTCCTTAACTTTATTTGACATTAACAACGTATATATTAATTACATGGTGCCTCCTCTTTCAGTATAAGTGTCTGAAGCTTATAAGCCAGTATAAGACTGGCTTCATTTTTTTTTCCCATAAATAGTGCACAGATTAAATGTATTCATAATTTTTACAGAATTTAGGGCCTGGTTGTTTTCATTAGCAAATATTTTAATTGCTCAACTGAGCAGTTTAGAGCAATAGGATGAATTTTCTATTTACCACTGGCTTCCTGTAGGATGCTAGGCAAGAATCTGACTTGTTGGTTAGGTGCCTAAATCATTTAGGATCTGGCCTGGAGCTTCACCCTTAAAACTGGAATAGTAGTACTTCCACATCTCTGGGGAGGGTGGTGAGGATGTAGTGAGGATTCAGTGAACAGCACTGAATAAGTTAGCTGGGAGCCTGATGATTCAAGGTATGAAGGCGTCGAGGTATTTTGTGGATCCCCATTGACTAAAATACAGGTATACATCTCTCAATTGAAAGAAATGCCTAGGGAAAGAAGGAAATTGAAAAGAAAGTTTGGACTGAGGCATAATCTAGTACTTTCAAATGAGGTGTAAGAGAACACGGATAGAAAAGGCAATATCTATCTGTGAATTCTAAATATAGTGAGGGTAGTGTTACTGAGGAATAAATAAAAAGAAAAAAGGAAAAAAGCAGCTTGAAATAATAATAACAAAGGAAAACAAAACAACAAACCATCACTTAAGTTTTGGATTTGCTCTCAGATTTTGTGCTGAAATAAAAATATTAATAGTTGCTCTCTTTAAGATGTTTTACCTTCCAGCTGCTGCCTTTAAAATCACAGGTGCTGTCCCTTTGCAACCACAAACCTTGAAACCTGTAGCATCACCTTTTTTGTTTATTGCCCAGGAAGAATATCAAAGAGAAAAGTTAAGGCTTAATATTTTTCACTAGAACACCTTGTGATTTGCTTTTATTTCAGTAAAAGGTCTGTCAGAATTTTATTTGTCCTTCTCTTCTCCTCTGTACAGTTTCTGATGTGTAAGTTTTCCCACTCAACAAGAATACAGACATCGTGTCCTCTGACACATGCACCTTGAAATTTATATAAATAAAAAGTCAATTATTTACTGACTATAAAAATAGCTCTCCAGATCTAGTACTTCAAATTCTCATGGTCAAATACTTATTCTGATAGCTGTCATTAATCTGAGTTGTTGAAACACCTATGCAAATTCTAAAAGATACAAGATCATTCTGACATTAAGACTGTGCTTTCCATTCGCTGTTTCTCTGACTGAAAAAAAAAATAGTCTATGAATGATGTCTTAAATTATTTTTTATCTCTATTGAAATTGTGGTCACATTGTCATCTTTTCAGAACCAAAGACATGTCTTAAAGAACAGAAGGGAAGACTTGTAAATGCCCAAATCCATACATTCTCTCTATTTTATAATACCTATATTTATAGGATTTAAATGTCTTAAGCTACAGTTGTGTTAACGGCACAAAACCAATGTTGAAACTAATTTGAGAGACTTTTCAAACAAGCTCCTTGGAAGTTGATTCAAACCTGGTATAAATATGCATGATTTTACCCAGTGTAGCTTTATTTACTTAGATGTGGGTCCAGATCAATCATGTCTTTTAATTTCTTATTTCATGAAGTACAGTAATACTTGCTGTAATACCACACAACATGACACTAAAAACCATTAAAAGAGCATAAAGCACAGCTTTGCTGTGAAAGTCTCTAGTTTCAAATTACATATACAGCTTACTAGAGAAAGGTAGGGTAGCTATTGAGACATTAATTTTTCTGGCGGCTTCCAAAGAATGACCTTAAATTGCTGACAGTCACTTTGTAAAACAATTATGCTGTTTAGAGGTGTGGATTAATTTCAGTCCATTGCTCTAAATCCATAAACCAATACTCAGGATGATGAAAGTTCCCGTGAGTCAAAGAGATGAATATATGGGGCTGTCAGACACTGGTAAAAACGGGTGTCAGGGATTTCCATAGCACAGTGTTTTTGTGCTCCCCAGTCTAAAAGCTTAACTTCTGCCATATGGATGCCCTCTTAGAACGTGGCAATTTCTGAAGACCTCATGCTTCCCACAGCGAAGAATGTTTCTGTACCTGGGCTGGCACCTCTCTTGATAGTTGCATTACTGCCTCTCTTTGTATTACAGATCCCCCTGAACAGCAAATGTTAAATAACAATAGATTTACTATTGACAGTGGTGAACAAACATTATCACCAGTTTCCAAAATCAAAGTTAGCAAACAAAAAAGAAAACATGCATGTTTCAAGCAGCTTAATAATACAGTGCAGAAAAATAAATGGAAATGTAGGGGATGGGGAGGAAAGCAGATAAAACCATACACATTGTCATGGTGCAGGGTGTTTCCAATCTCTGTGAAGATTAAAGAAAAATAGCAATTGTTCAGTTGCATATAAAAATAAACCAATATTTCCCTCTCATCCACCTATAGCAGTAAATTTTTTATATATTTTTATTATAATTTTGTCTCTGTTCAGAGCCTTAAACTAATTCAGAGCCTTAAGCTAATCTCCTATTGTCACCAAAAATTCCCCTCTCAATGCAAACTCATGACCAGCAGCCAAAATAAGTTCCAACGTGAAGCACTTGGTTATGCAACTTGAAAGGTCACTGGATTCTGTGGGCTGCTTATATGCTTAAGCAGGTGCTTTAGTATTTTGATAGACTGAGGCATGGGTCATTCAAATAGTTATAATAATAGAATATGTCTGAATAGAAGGCACATACTTGGGAGGGAAAAATAAAGGTATGTAAAAAACACTTTGAATAAAAGCATTATAAGCCCTATGATACACAACATTAAAAAAAAAACAAACAGTAATAGTTTCAGTGACTGAGGCAATGATTTTCAAAAGGATTTTAGCTTTAGCAGCTATTGGATATGGGATTGGGAATATGATGAGCAATTTGGGGAATTTGTCTCCAGTTGCATTAGTGGGACACTTCTGAAATGTCTCATATAAAATTAAAAACCTAGTCCTTTTGATAAATTGGAAGCGAAACACCTGAGATACTTTAAGGTAGGCACAAGCTGAGGGAGAGATGAGGAAAATGTCAGTTCTGTGCTCTGACCACCAATATCATAAAGACAGGATTGCAGCTTGACCTAAAACATGAAACAGAAAAGAATCAGTCCAGGTACTATTCAGAGAAGTCTCAACGCAGTGACTATCTCATCTAAATAAGTCCTATACTATTAAAATAAAATTTAGCTAAGGTAGGTGGTTTTAAAAGATTTCATCAATATTAAAATAAGATCATTGTTGTTATGGGGGACATTCCCCTTGGGAAACCAGAGATTTTTGTTCCTCACTAATATTTAACCGTAACAGATTAAAAAAAAAAAGGCAAAATCTCCTTTAAGTCACTAGAGGGTGAGTACTTCTACATCAAAATAAGTAGTTAAGCTGTAATATAGCTTAGCCTATTAGTGTGTCTTAAATATTAGACATAATTCACATTCTAGCAAGTGTAAATGAGGCAAACAGCTTGCAATCCTTACTGAATATTTCAATTAGTAATTTGTAGAAAGCTGACTAAAATTATTTAAACTATGCATATTGGAACATTAAAATGCATAAAAATACAGCATTTTTGAAAATCACTAGCTAATTAGACAGGCATAATATTTTGTGTTGCACAGTTAAATATTTTCTTATGAAAATGGCCTCTATAATGCAAATGCTGCTTATATAGTCTGCAAAACACAAAAGGAACATGTGATATAGTTACGTCCTGCTCAGTTGGATATGTTGACTAGCTTAATTTTAAAGTTGTTCTCTTTTCTGCAAATACCATATTCCTATGTGAACAGAATTCAATATCTTACCTAGCTGTCAGTCTTGAAACCTCACTGCCCAACAGTTATTTAATTATATTAAGTACAAGGCCACTTAAAAGCCTCAGACATAGGTCAGAGTTCCATCAGAATTAGTAAAACCTTTGGGGGTACAAAGACCAACTAAAAAAATAGGGCACTCCCTACCTAGCCTATTCAGGCATCCTGTTCTTTACAAAGGTCCACCAGGAGAAGAGCTCAAGCAAAAAAAAAGATCAGGTTAGATAGCAGAACATCTTTTCAACTTGTCCTGATGATTTGCTCTAGAAGATGTTTAGAGAACTGGATGAAACTCTTTATGAACAACTGTCTTTGAAAACCTCTGTGGAAGGGTGAAGTCCTAGGAGACTGGAACAGAGCAAACATTTTTACTGAAAAGGAGGAAATGAAGATAATTTTAGCCCAGCTGCTTTAACATCAAATGCCCTAGAATTCCGGGCTATATGTACAGGTTATTTCAGAGCATTTAGAAGATAACAAGGAGACAAGTAGAAACCTCTGTAGGCTTATCAGGAATAAATAATATCAAGCCAAATAATTTTCTTGCAGAACAAGGCAACAGATCTCGTGAATGGAATAGAAAAAATGGTTATAACTTAACATGGGAATGGCCTTTGGAATTGTTTTCTATGACATGATTAAGAACAAACTTAGAAAATTAAGAACTTTTTGTTTTCTCATGGTGCACGATGGTTGCAAAAAATGCTTGGAAAAAAACAACCACCCAAAAAAACAAACAACAACTAAAAAACCAAACCCACCATACTTAAAGAACAGTAAGTCACAGTTCAGTTTCAAAGCGGAATAATTCCTTCCAAGTTCCTGTTTTTGTGCAGAGGCATGACATTTGACAATGATCAGTAAAGAAAGGATGATGAACTCGTCTGATAAAAGTACAGCAGTTTTTGTGTGAAGAGCTTTGCTATTGAGAGAAGTAACCTTAAGGAGAAGATAGTTGTAATATAAAGAAGCAACTTGAGTATGTATATATACATATATTTAAAATTTGTATTACCACAGTGCCTATAGGCGCTATCAGGACCCACCGCGACCTGGGTCTGAGAGGAGCTGAATCAGAGCCGCCGGAACGAGCTGGTCAAAGGAGCTAGGGACGAAGTGAGAGCAGAGCCAGCAGGGGGAGCCAGTGTGGCACAGAACACACGGCGAAAAGGCAGGGGAAGTGAAACAGCAAGGCACGTCAGGTAACAGAAAGCAGCGATACTTCGGCGTAGAAGGGGGCTGTAGCATTGCCTCCCGGCCGCTCCACACCCTGATGGACTCTCAGTTCAGACAGCGTTGCCAGCTGTTTCTGGCCATGACACAGGTTTCAGCCTTTACTTGTACGAGAAGTTGAAAGGTTTCTAAAAACCAAGAGCTATTGCTGCTACCCCTTCTCCTGCAACCCACTGACAGAGATACGAAAACTCATTAGTTACTACAGACTTAAATGCTTTGCTTTTGTAGAAGTGACGGCATGCAAGGCCAGAGTCCATTCACTGGTTTACACATCACTGATCTTGGCTCTGATCAGAGGCAGGGAGAGACAGACAGAAACGGATTTTAAAAACCGGACTTAGATAAACACAAAAGTGCGATTTCTCAGTTTTTTTTTTTCCCCACTATGAGCAATTACAGGGATCATTTTAATGCCCTTTGCCTCCTTTGTTCTTGATACACTTTCAGCCACAGTTCCTCACAGGCGGGGGCAGAGCAGCACTCCCAGGCCTCAGGGGCTGCTTTTCAGGGCCTCCGCCGAAGCCACCGGGCGCCAACCCCGGCCAGGGGGGGAGGGTGGGACGGTGCCCCCTGCTCCCTTGTCCCCACGTCCCCTGTCCCTCAGCCCCGCAGGCCGCCTCACGCGGGGGTCCGGCGGCTGCCCCCTGCCGGGCCGGCGGAGCGCGGCCGGCTCCTCCCCGCCCAGTCCCCGCCCGCGGGTTGCCCGGGGAACGAGGGTAGGGAGCTGCCGGGCGGCCGCTGCCTCCTCCCTCCTTCCATCCCTCCATCCATCCTTCCATCCATCCCCTCCTTCTCTCTCCCAGGCGGAGCGGCACCGCGACCCGGCCGCCATGCCCCGAGCCGCCCCGCTGCTCCTGCTCCTCCTGCTGGCCCTGGCGCAGCGCCGCGCCTGCCTCCCGGGGCCGGCCACCGCCGCGCCCCCCGGCGCGGACCCCTGCCTCAGCCAGCCCTGCCGCAACAACGGCACCTGCTCCCCGGCGCCGGCCCGCGGCCCCGCCGCGCCCCGCCGCCCCCAGCCCCCGGCCGCCTACCGCTGCTCCTGCCCCCCGGGGGTCACCGGAGCCTCCTGTCAGGTAAGGGCTGCGCGCCCCCCTCCCGGCCCCTCGCCCTCGGTGTCCCCCCGAGCTCCCCCGGGACGCGGCGGGGGTCGGGGGGAGCCCACCGAGCTGGCCGCCGCAGCGCAGCCGCCGCCCCGGGCTCGCCGTCCTTTCCGGGGGGAGAGCCGTCCTCCCAGCGCCGGGCGGCAAAATCGCGGCCCCCCCGGGCATCGCCCCGCCGGGGGGGTCCCGGTCCCTGCCCTGGGGGTCCCGGTCCCCGCGCTGAGGGGTTGCACGGCCCGCTCCGGATTGCCAAAGGTCAAAGCGCCCACGAGCTGGGACCTGAGACACCATCACCGGTGTCCTTCCGACTTGCTTGGTCATATTAGGGTTTAATGTAGTCGAAATTAATTCTCGTTGTCACGTGAAGACTTCTTTTTATTTGCCTGTGTCATTAAGGATGAAAAATCCCCGTTATCGTGCTCAGGAATCCTGAAGTTAATTTTCTGCATCTTCAGATGAGGAAAAGCAGGTGCAGGGACAAAGAGGTTTTGTTCCTGCATGTAGACATGGTGCCACGGGTTACCTTCTGTGGCAGCGGCGTAGGAAGGGCTGTATGGGTTGCCTTCCATTTCTTTGGACAATGCCTTCCGTTTAACGTGGATTTGATGTAAAAGCAGATGAGTTCAAGTAAATGCAGTCAGCTTCACTATTTATTTATTTATTTATTTACTCTTCCTTGGTTTGATAGTACCCAAACTATGCTGCTGAACAGATGCAAGGGATAACACGTTTACTGAAGACTTCAGGTGTAGGTGAATTTGGAAGTCGTTGTGAAGTAGGAGTGCTTTGCTCCAAGCTCTGTGCCGGCCCTGAAGCGTCTCGGATGAGTCAGTGTAACAGGGAAAGTGAAAATATTAACGCTAATGAGATTCTGCAAAATCAGAGAGATTAAAGAGGATTAAATAGAATTCTCTCTGGCTAATTTTAGCTGTTGGCCTCTTAAGAGTTTACTACGTTTCTATTGCTACAGAGAGGGAGAGAGCGCTGAACGTACGCTCTGCGTACTGCTGTTAGACTTCAGTGTCAGGTCCAGGACTGAAAGATTAATGACCCTGCTAAAGACTTAGTAAAATGTAACGCTTGCTGGCACCGTACCTCCTGCGTAGTGTTGTGTCGGGGGAATGGGGTTTAATTGTTTCTCTAATACAAGAGAGGCAATATTTTCACAGTGGTTATGCTTTTTATTAAGTAATAAGAGGAGGCTTAGAGTGTCATACATTTTGTTTCTTTTTATGAAATACCGAGTAATGATCCTTGAAACAGAAGCTGATAAACAAGTGAATGTCACTTCTGGCTGTTATGTCAGCAGTTGAAGTATGGATATTACTTAACTGTGAAAAGTTAATATGGTTTTGAAATGCAACTTTAACTAGAGAGCAGGTGGGTGGTTTAGAATTTAAAGGGATAATATAAATACGTTGTTTTTATCCACAGCTGAGGTTTTGCTCTTTTTATCAAAATAGGAAATGAATAAATATTGTACAAATGCATTAAGTCTTGTGTTTTGCTGTTATGCAGATAACAACGGTCAAGCTTAACAATTCAGTGAAAACAAATAAGTAAAAGGATTTTTAACCCTTAAAGGATAGGAGGAAAACTATAGGCTAAATCAGGGGGATCATGGGGATATATTTAATATATCCCCATGATAACTTATATCCCCAATATAACTTATTGCTGAGGTTGTTATGGAGGTTGGGCTTGGAGAAGTGAATACCAACAGGGAAATAAGAGCAGTAATTGTTTTGCTTAAATACCTAGATCATAGAAGGTAAGTTTGAGGTTATACAGTTTGTGGTGAAACTGGAGTTCTCTGGAACTACACTTGCCTAAAAGTATAGAATTACTTTTGTGTTACTTCTCGTAGCAAAGGCAATATTTCTCTCCTGCTCAGATGCATTAAGGCATAGAATGAGGGAAAAATGTTCCAAATATACCTTCAAGTCAACTGGGTGCAGTGAAGTTGATAATGTAGAGGGACTGATAACAAAATTGGAGATTGCCACAGATTGTATTGCTGAAGTTTTTACTGTTACTGGCTTTGATGCACTTGGTGGAGCTGGTGCTGGTATAGGCAAAGTGGCAAAGAATAAATCTGTCATCACATGCATGAGATGCTTTTAGAGGTCTAGAGCTTTCCTATCACCAAGTGAAGTATTTAACTTGGACTTAATCCAGTTCTATGATCTTATGTTATAGTTGTTTCAGGAACTCGTTATTTATTCAACAAAAGCTATCTTAGTATACCCATTCCATTCATTATGCATGTGGGTATGTATCACGTTACTTAGGGTATGAGTATACTTTGCTCTGCAAACTTCAAGATTGTGTTATGGATTGTTGGGTTTCACAGTGTGGGACGTTGCTGTACTTTAACTCCGCTTCTTTTCATGGATATGAATTTTTCCCACTTCACTGTGCCATGTTTCTAGCTTGTATAAAGAATAAATAGAATCACAGTATCTTAAACTTTAGTCTGAGCAGAGAAATCACACACGTTCTTTGTGAAATTATGCAAGAATTATAGTGAATTTGAGTGCCTGTCTGCAGGAATTTTAAACTGTCCTATTCTCAGCTTTATTCTGAGAAAAATTGATGAAATACATTTAAATAAACTGAGTGTCAGATGTTAAAGTTATGCTGACACACACCTATTTTTTTAACCTATGTTTTACTTTGAAAAGCAATCTTTAACCTTTATTTCTAACCACTAGTCTAATGACTACTCTGTTATTTCCGATGACATGTATAACCTAATAACATTATTTTTCTTGTTCAGGAAAGTTTAATGTAAAAAATTGTTTTATCAGTGCCTTTTGAAATAATTTTAGAGACGTATGGTACAAAATAACTAAATAAAAAAATGAAAAAATACGTGACAGACTTGGTTGTTTGCTTAAAAAATGCAAAATCTGAACACAGTTAATTTCATTCAGTTGTATTGTGTTTATTTGCTTCAGCGCTAGTGCTAATTTCATTAAAAGACTATTGTGTGAAGAAACATTGATTTATTAATGATTTTTACCTACTATCATTCATGCTTGATGTGGTTTTGGTTTGATGTTTCTTCCTTTTCTCTTTCTTTTTTCTTTCTTTTTTTTTTTTTTTTCCTTTTCCCCCGCTTTTTCTCCTTTTGTTGACAATTTTCCTCACTCTTTATTTCTTCAGTAATTTTAATGTACTTTATAGTTTCTGTCAGCAATTAAAGGTAGGAATCAGGTAGTGTCTGTGAGCTGGCACGCACAGCTTGGAAACAGCCCTCTCACTTGGCTGCCATCTCCAGCTCCCTGCTGTATGCTCTGCAGTGGTGGCACGACCTCTGTCTACTTCTCAGAGTGACGTGGTGGACGCTGATGTAGCTGGTTTTTGAGTTAGGATTGAAATTAGTATTTTAGTAGCAAAAAAATCTCATTGGTCTTGAGGAGAATTTGTTGTGTTCATTCTAATGGTTATCTTCCTGCGACTACAGTGGAAAATATTTTTTTTAAATGTAATTGTGGACAGTTTATTTCAAATAGAGTTTTAGAAAGGTGAAAGCTAAGTTTAAAACTGTCAAGGAAGGAACTCATAAAAACTAATGCAGATGGACTGCAGGTTATTTTTAAATTTTCTTCGTAGAGTGACTTGTTGGTCATTCAGCTACGTTAAGATAGTGCCTTCATTTAAATATATATATTTTTTCAAAGCATCCTGGGAAAAATGTTTCTTTTCATATTTTAGTCATCTTCTAAGTTAGGAAAAAGAGCACAACCTGCCATTATTGCTAAATTTTACTAGAAATAAACTTCTTGCTGTTTTATTTGGATTCCAGGTACTGTGCGTTTCCATTATTTCCTTTGGGAAGTTCTGTTGTATGCTATTTTTCTTTTTCCTTGAATTTCAGCCTGATTATGTTTGCCTTCATTCTCTCCCTTTTTTTGTACTTTTGAATACAAGCTGAATTTATTCTTGTCTTTTGATCATAGTATTTGAACACTTGTAAACTATAATACAATGATTTCAGTTTTTTACTCTGTGCCCCCGACTTCTTTTTTTTTTTTTTTTAATCTCCTGTTGGGTTTTTGTTACTTTTTATTTGAATTCATTCCTGTTCTCAATATATTTCTGATAATGTGCTCTTTAATGCTGAATGCAGAAATCCAAGGCTAGCAAAGTGAGAAGGATTATCGTTTCTTGACTCTATGGTATACTTCTGAGTGAGCAGTATGGACTTCCATTGGCCAGGTTATTTCAGGTTGCGGTAGTAAAGGGACATCCTCTAATCTAACTGCTAATTCACCTTCATGTCACTATCCTGATTAATTCTTCACAAGTTTCTGTTTTCTGTTAAGTGCTGACATCTGTACTGAAAGGTCTCTAAATAATCGTTCACAATGAGTTCTCTAGCATATTAAAAATGCTATTATTTTTTGGTTCTCTACTCATTATTCAAGGACGTATTCTTAGATTATGTGGCTATTGTGATGCAAGTGTTTTGCTATGTGACCACTCTGTTCTCTCTTTTATGAAACTGTATAGTTATTGAGAGGAAATTGTATAGCTAGCAAATGCTAAATGTTCTGTTGCTTTATTTGAATGTAGTTCAGCTTGAGTTCTGAGGCACCATGTCATGTCCTGCCGACTAACTCTGCTAACGCTTACAATGCTTTAAAGTTACCAACTTTAAATATTTGCGTTGATGCATGAGAAGAGGCTCTGAGAGCTCAGTTTGCTCTCCTTGAAGAGGAAGCTATATGGCATCTTCGGCTACCTAATGGGTGGTCATAGAGAAGATGGGACAGACTTCTCTGACATGCAGTCAGTGAAAGGATGAGAGGTGGCAGACACACGTTACAGTAGGGGAAGTTTCAGTGAAATTTAAGAAAAACATCACAACCATGGTGATCAAACACTGGAACAGGTACTCAGAATGGCTGTGGGATCTTCATCCTTGGAGATGTCAGGGCCTTGAGTACCATGGCCTAGCGTCATACTTGGCCTGAGCAGGGTTTGGACCCTCCCAGTCTAAATTCTTCCATGATTCTGTTCAGTGATCCCATTTTTTTTTCCCCCTAGATTTTGCATTTGCCTGTTATTCTTGTCTTGTTCCTGTCTCCCCTTTCCTGGATATTCTACTAAATGATTTCCATATTATTATACAAGTGTGTGTTACTTACATCAAGTCTAGGCTATACCTTGATGGACTTGTGTGCAGTGCAGACGGGAGTTTTAACACTGCAATATTAATATTAGGTAAGACATCTGAAAGATCTTTAATTTCAAATCACTGTGTCTACAGCCACTGTAGTCACAAATTAGTGTACTCAGGTTTCTACCCACTTTATTTTAGCTATTATAATGTGTTTTCTATAACTGTAGTAAAGATATATTTCCATTCAGAAACTTAAGTTTTCAAATTAGCATTTTGCCTTGAAGCATATCATGTGAAAATTTGTGAGTAAGAGAACTGTAATTCAACAGTTTCTGAACCAGTTGATAAAGAATTGCGCTGTGATTATTTGCCATGGGATCTAAACAAATTATTTTAAACTTCTGTAGAATAAAACTGAAGAGATTTAATAACCCAAACTTTCTCAATTACATGTCTATTTCAATCTGTTGAAATACTCACTTTAAATCTGTTCAAAATAGTTCCTTATAAATGCTAGTAAGGTCATTTAAGAACCAAATCATTTGTGCTTTGTAAAATTCCATCATATAAGTAAAGGTTTTAAGTGTTGGATTTACTTATTTTTTTGTAAGTAAAGGTTGCAAAGAAACAGATCAGATGTAAAGTAACTGAATAACAGTAGAAGATATGCCATACTAAGATGCTTCAGCTTTTTCATAGATCATATTTCATTGTATTTCATTTTCATTTCATTACATTTCTCATTTGCTTTTTTTCTGAGAGAACTGCTTTGCAATGCTATCTGGTTAAAAACTGGGATTGCTTTACCTTCTTTTGAAATACTAAAATTGATGTTGCTGTTTGTATATATGTAGCTCTGGAAATGTTCTTTAATGGAGTAGACTCACAATGTATTAGGAGAATGCCTTATCTTGAATACAAGATAAGAATGCAAGAAAAGAAATTGGATATGGACGGTGAAACAAGCAAACAAGTATATTGTTCAAAATAGTGGACCTGTCTGATGATTCACTATTGCAGGAGGCAGTTCTCACTTTGAGGGCTCTTGTAGAATCTTCTACATATTGCCTTCCTGAGAAGAAGTACTAGTTTGAGATTAACAATTTCAGAGGTGGCATTTAGCGGGATTTCAGCTTCGTTATGTCATTGGGAAACCAGAAATCTTAGAAGATGATGCAAGAAATTCCATTTTATTAGGCAGGCATGAGTCTGTGGAAACCAGTGCCTGCTTAACCCTAATAAGAGTTAAATTAAACTCTTAATTGGCATGGCACTTTTTCTCATAGCTCACTCTGTTCTTATTAAGAATCAAGGCCCTCATTTATTCCTAGTAACTTTTTTGGCTGTGGTACTTTTGTGTTCCAATGAATCCCTCACATTAATTGCATGGAAAAATTATTTTATTAGGTTTTATTTTCTGTCTTTCAATTTAATTGAATTTTCTTGTTGTATTTTTTTTCCTGTTAAAAGTGATTTTCTTCCATTCTTTCCCTGTCCCAGTAATGAATATTGGATACTGCAGTTTCCTTTCTGAGCTGAGTGAATTGAGTTAATAACAATACTCCTGTTGGTTACTGCTCAATCTTAATGTGGTCTGCTTTGTGTAATGCTGAATCTCATTCTTTATTTATGCTGAAAGATAACCTGTTCTTTTGGCTACTGCATTTGAGAGTAGTCTTCAATAACCACCCCCTTCACCTCCGTGCTTTTTTTTCTCGTGTTATTATTTTTCGTTGATATCGGTGAATTGAGCTCAATAACCTACCTAGAGGTGTCTGATTGTGGAGCAGTGATCCCAAAACAAAAGCATCCGTATGTAAAGTACATCCATTTCAATTGAAAGCACTGCATTTGGCAAGGGTAGAGTTAACTTCATTAAAAATATCTTATTGGCATTTAGGTCAAAATCTGAAGGGAAAAGCAGTCCAGTATGTGCATTTGACATTGCAGAGCAGCATTTATTAAGTCTTAAATTAGCTCTCTACTTTTTAAGCAAAAAAAAAAAAAAAAAAAAAAAAAAAGTTCAACTTCTTGTTTCAATATGTTTTTGTCAATTTTTACAGAAATAATGTGAATGCTGAAATAAATACTTCTTGGTCAGAAACTTGTAACTCATCGATATGAGCTATATAAAACATAAGTTCGAATTGGATCATTAGGAAAAAAAACTTAAAGAACGATACAATTGTTGCAATTTTCCAAGAGTTTCTAACAGCGGAAATGTACATTAAGATAAAAATTAAGAAAATAAATGTTTGCTTTATAGGAAAATTCATTATTTTTTTCTATTGGCAAAGTGTAATCTCTCTTGCAGAAGCACTCTTGCATTCAAAAGCTGATTTGTAGGCTGCAGATAAGCTGTTAGAGTTCAGCAGTACATATTACTGCCTCAGCTTTGCCTTGGCTTGTTTTACAATTACACAGGTTGTAGTAAGTGTTACAATTACACTGTATTATTTTGCATTACATTCTGCTGTAAACCTGAAAAAAAAAATACATCTGTAAACCTCCTAGAGAAAGGTTTGAAGTGAAATATCATGGGCAGGAATTGGAGTATCAGGGCTTGGTGTTTGGACTTCTCACTGCCTCTCTGGGTCATACTGGGCAAAACTCTTTTTTTTTTTTTTTTTTTTACTTAAATTTCTCCCCTATAAATTAAGATAATTTTGGATGTTCAAAAGCTTGAAGAAAGTACAGTGAAAAACACTTAATTTAGTGTTTTAATACACTTATTCTGAATTACATGTCAGGGGCCTATCAGAATATATTTAAGTTGTAAGGGGAAAAAAGAGCCTTATTGAAAAAATCAACCATTTATATTACTTTGTCTGGCAAAGTATTCAGGCTAGCAGTCTACTGATTAATTCAGTTCTGTAATTATTCTTTCCCTCTAGTAGCAGGGGCAATAGATCAGCGATCAGTATTTCAAAGACTTCTGTAGAAAAGGTGTCTATGAACAAGGTGTTCTTGAATAAGGTAAGAATAGGATTCAATCTGACTGAAAGCAGGATTGTTATACTGAGTTCAGGACACTGAATATTAATGATTTTGGGAACTTTGTTGTACTTGATGTATTAGTTACAGCAGCAACCACATTATCTATTTGAGAAGACGTTTTCTGAGCATGTCAATGAATAGGAGCTGTAAAAAGGGTAACCAGATACAATTCCTTTTATTTACAACAAACTTCATTTTTCAGTCCAGGTTGCCTTTACGTGATCCTTCGTACTGTACATAATGAAGCTGAAGCTTGTCAACAAATGCACAAGAGATGGAATAATTTCAGCTAAGCATGCATATTCTAAACAAACTATGATTATCTGGGAGAAGACCCATATGTTCTTGGTTGTATGTTAATAATAATCCTTAGTGAGCATTAGTGCTCACAATGCAAATAATTTAAAGGTGTGCAGATAATGCCAAGAATAGAGAAGCTGTTTAGGAATGTTGTTCTCTTCTAAACTGAGTAGTATTTAATCCCGTGAAATCAACTTCAGCTGACTTCACTTACAAGATAAAGAGGGCGGAAATTGATAGGACCCAGCCAGAAGGGCAGCAAAAGTGATTAGTAAATGTGGAAGGATTTGAATAATCTGGGAGAAACAACTCATTCACTTTCATGTAGAGAAAATCAAGAAGAGTTTGAATAAAAAGTAATTTTGTGGCAAGGCCAATGCTTTAAGAAACAAACTATGGGAATCAGAAATTCTTCAGGGCATCAGCTAGTCACTGACTAACGTGGCTAAAGGAAGTATATGGACATTTTTTGGTGATTTCCGCACCTGGTATGTTACTCTTACCTTCCTTTCAAATTTTTGGTAGTGGTATCATTAAGGGCAGTAGCTGTGACCTTGAATAACTATTGCAATTCCTGTTTTTCTTGTTCAGCCCTAATGATTCGTGCTTAAAATTCATCAAATGTGTAAAACTTCATGCAAATTTGATTTTTACTTTTGTTATAAAGGTTTTAATTTTTGTAATGGTTATGATGTATGTTTTTTTCTGCTGAAGAAATTAGGTAAGTTATTAAATACTATTAATCAAAACTAACTTTATAAATGAATCTCAGTAATGTCAAACCAAAATATATGGCTTAGGTTTCATACAGACTTAGCAGCCTGTTAACAATTACTGAGAGTCTTACTTATACGTGTACTTCTTTTGTAATATATTTTTCAGGCAGACTTAAATGAACATTAATAAATTAAAGGGGATAAAGCTGGCCTTGTAGATATCTCAAAATTTGTGAATTAAGTACCTCCTGTGTTGAGAGACTTAATTCCATAGTTCTGTTATTATGGAGCATCAAAATATCTTTATTGTGTGTGGATCTGAGAAGCTTTCTCATTTGAGTACACCTTTGAATTTCAGTAAGTTGAGTTGCAAGAAGATTGCTGATACAGGTAGGATCTGTAAGACCAAATGTTTGAGGATCATTTTTAAGGCTACAGCATACTGCATGATGATGCCATATGTGACGACGAAAGGAAATGGTGTTGAGTCCTCAGGGAAATTAACACGTTTAATTGAGGGAGGGACAAATTAAAACTTAATTTACGTAACTGTGATGAGACTCTAATGTTAAAATTTGGCTAGTTATTACCTTTTAAAAGTAGTGGAAAGGTACTGGGTTAAAGTCACAGAAATGTTTGATAATTGTCTGAGGGTGCAGGCTGGTAGAGAATATAAGAATGTGGACCATTTTCTTTAAAGGGCTGCTTCAGGATTCATTTTGACATCTCTAAAAGGTGAAGTAAACCCATAGTCATTACACTTATTCCTTTTATAGACCAAGAAAATTTAGAACTAATTATTTCAGTAACCGTTGGAGCTTTGTTTTCTCTGTGCGAAGTGTACCAAAGAAATTTTCTAAGGTGAATGAAAGCTGGAGCAAGGTCAGTTCTGCCACTTGTTTCCAAGGTACTTTCCTTCCCAGTTAAACATCACCCCTTGCAACACCAAATTTTCCCTCTTTTTGTAGACAAATGTGATAGATTAATAGTTATAGTGGGTCTGCCTTTTCACAACCCCCGATCAAAAACTGGGTTATTTGTCACTTGTGGTTAAAGCCTGTGATTATTAAGTCCTGCTATTGGCAGCAAGGAGCAAACCTGTGTATGGACCAAAACTCACTATATTTAATTTAGGGATATAGAGGGTTTTCTGTTATGGTTAAATTACTCATTAATATGTTGCACTGTTTCTCATTTATATGAGATATTCCATTGAAGGACACTCTGAAATGGCACCTGTGCTAGTAAATCTTATTGTGTAAATGACATACAGCAAACTCGAGAACAGTATCTTAGTTGCCTTCTGCATGATATAAATGCTTTTCACTTTGTGAAAACTACTGCGGGAGCTTCCAACTTGAGGTTTCTAGTTCTGAGTATAGTTTTCTTTTTCAAATTGAGTTTCCAGTTCTATTTTGTATTTTCAGATGTTCTAGGCTCCTTGCCTAGGACATGGAAGCAAACCCTGCTTGAAGGTGGGACCTTTTACTGCAAGCACCTGCTGGCTGATAGACATTCTTCTAAGCCTCTTGACACTGGGCAGGGCTCTTCTGTGATGCTGGGAAGTCTTGAAAGCTTCAAGTTATCCTGGGAGTCTTTTGGCTTTTAAAGTCTTTCTGGGACTTGGAGCAGAGCTGCAGCTCAGAGCTTCAGGGTGTTGTTTCCAGGTCTTTGAGCAGAGCACAGGTGAGAGGTTTCACCAGAAAGCTTCCATCACGTTCAGGTCCGTGGTTTGACTTCCTCAAATCAGATGTGACGGCATAGAACATTGTATTCAATGAAATGGTGTTTTCTGTTGAACACTGTGTTCAGTCAGAACTTTCTACTGAGTTTAAGAAGCATGGTGCAGTGGTGTCTAGTGGGAAAAATTCTCTAATATTTCCTTGTGTGCATTTAGAAGTTGACATTGCCATTATCTAATCTAATTTTGGAGATGATTATAAAACTTTAGAGTATCACCTGCTGATCTTCACAGCGTATTTTTCTCTAATATTTTGAAGTAGTTGATGTTCTCTGTGTTTTTCAAGGGAATTGCATCCACATGTGCAGCAGTGCTCCTGAACCACCAGGCTGCCCTTGTCTTTGACCTTCTCAGCATTTGCAATGATTTTCAAGATACTAGTTCTATGAGTAAACAGATAGAAGAGGCTATTAAAAGGCAATACACTTGAAATAATTTCTATATACATTTTCCTGGTTTTATCCTATATACATTTTTCTGGTTTCATTCTGCCTTGATAAGAATGACTTCACTTCAATGCCTGTTTCTTACAAGGTCCCTAGGACTGAAAAAGCCTGATGGCTTCTTTTCTTGTTTGAATTGCATTGCAGTGGCATTGTGGGATTTTCATTTCAGTACCAACAGTTCTTTAGGTATAAGTAAAAATGATTGTTGGTTTGAATCTTCTGTGTAGGTGAATTCACATACCTTATTTCAGAGAATTTGACTGCTGGCCTTCTCTTCAGCACCTGCCTGTATTCCAGGTCTGAAAAATAATGCATTAATGATGCTGCATAGTGTTCCAGGTTCCTTTATCTTACACTCGTGGGTATAAAAAGACCGAATTTCTGTATTCCTATTATATGTTATGTACCATTGTTCAAGTGGATTCAGCAATCTAAGTTATTTTTATAGTTGTCTGTATGGCTTTCTAAATTTTACTTTCTCTTAAAACAGCCTGGGTTTATAATATGGGGCCAGACAGATACTTAGACATCTGCCATAGGATTGTACAAGAATAGAAATAAGAAGAATAAAGTAATAATAAATATAAAAATTAATTTTGTCATTAGGGTATGAATCTGAATATACAGGGAGTAGCTTTGTGACTAAGATGATGCCACTTATTAACATACAGCATACGGTATGAGGTAAGTGTATATTCATTCAGTAGGCCCTTTTGATATTCTCAGGTTACTTCCCTTTAGGATTAGGTACAGGCAGAATTAGTTGAGTCTACAGATTGTCAGTGTAAGCATAAAGAAATGTCTTTCAAGACAAAGTTAGATGCAAAACTTATAATCATTTTAATAGTTACTCTTAGCTCTTAGTTTAGAGAAGGGAAAAAAAGTTGTTTTTCATTGCTGATGACTCTCCAATAGTAATAATAGTTAATTATCTCTCTTTTTTTTTCTGTAGCAAATATGATTTCCACTTTTATAGGGAATGCCAGAGAACTAACTAGAATGTCCCAGTTAGTTTTCATTAACTCTTATATGCATCATGTACGTTTCATAGGTAAAATGATATTGTTCAGCAATAGTAATTACAACAGTGGCTTAAAACAGAAATATTTTACTGCATTGCAGATCTGAATAATTTGGTAAAATTTGCTAAGCACTTGACAAATTTATAGAATTTCCATAAGTTTGCATAACTTCTTATCCATGTTCAATTTTAAGGAATGCAGTTATTTATTTTCACTTCAACAGACAGCATCAAGATCTTATTTCCACTTTGGCCAATAACCATGCAGCAGTTGCATACTAAGGGCACAGTGCACAGTCATCTGCATCCATTTGGAAGTGGGAGTGCATTGCTTCTGCTCCTATTCCAGATGTAATGAGATGATTCTTCAAGAAAACTTTCTCTAAAGTACAGTTTTGTATTTTTATTCCAGGGTACATTCTGTACCATTCTCTGCAAATCTCTTGAGGGGTTCAACAGCTCCTCCTAATTTAGTTTCATTTACGAACTTACTTAGTATGCATTCAACTCCTGTGTCCAGTATCTTTAGAAAAACAGTGAAGAGAACAGGCTCTAAAATGGAGCCCTGGGGAACCCCACTAGTGGCTAGCTGCCAGCTTGATGTAACCCCATTTACTATCACCCTTTGAGTACAACCTATCAGCCAGTTGTTTGCCCATCATGTTACATACTTCCTGGACTCCTTCCTGATCTGTTAGCATTTGCTTTTTCATTCAAAGGTTTGGAAACTTGGTATTGTAAAGCTTGGCTTTTGATCTGGCCTTAGGAAGTTTCTCAAAATATTCTTCAGCACCAAAAGTCTCTGTATCTCTATAGTGTTGAGAAAATATGTGTTCATTCTTCATTCTGCACGCTTCCAAATATTATGAAGAAAAGGTGATCTTCAGGCCACAAAATGGTCTATGTAATTTTTATTTCAAAGAGTACAAACTTTCTTGTACAGTCTCACACTCTGGTGACCCTTCATAGGTTAAGGAGGTGCCCTGCAGATCAGATAATTACTGTAGCTTCTTTCTTCAGTCTGATACTAATTTACTTTCATTATAGCTGATTTCAGTTTTTCTATATTTTTTTTTAGTATGTGATCTAGCAATCTACTGGGTTTTGGTCCTGTATTTAGTTATGGCAAGATCTTAATTTGATCCTTCTTTTATTTTTACTTTTCCTACTTTGCCTTGTCACAGGATGCTATTCTAGTAAATTGTTCATCTAATTTGTCTTAATTTCTGGGGATTTGTTCTGTGTCACTGGAAATGTTCCCCTGCGTAGACTAAACTTCTGAAATGCTCAGTAAACTCTTCCCATTATAATGAAACATTTTCCTTCTATAGTAAGTAGCAAACACACCAAATGCAAACACACCACATTTTATTTTTGATATTACAGGTCTTATTTGTGCACCTGTAACAATGCAAAGGGCCTGCCTTCTTCTACAGGTTAATTTGCTTGACCTCCTCACTTGTACGTGTTTTTGGGGAAAGGAAGTGTATGTAAGGGCACTGCTGAAACTGGAGTGGAACAGCGATGGCAAAAATCTTCTGCTCATAGACTACTTTCCATTACCTTTGTTACCGGGGAAATAGAATACTCCACATGGAAGAAAGTCCCAGGGTACTGATGAGGGTCATGTGAAGTCACCTACGTTTGTCTATGTAGAGCTGAGCTTTATTTAGAAGGGCTAATGCTGATCAGGAGCTAACAAAGCTCCTGACTCCCTGCCAACTCTATGCACAATTACTCTGGTCCCTGGAGTGTGGTGCTAAGGCACTGCAGCTGACTAGTAATGCAGCATCATGCCAGAATTAACCCTGCTGAGCCAGCTCCGGTGTTTTCCCCTTCCATGGTCTGGTTCATTTCCACATTGAAAAATCTGCTAGCAAGAAAAAACTGAATGGAGCCATAAAATTGTCCATACGAAATTCCTCTTGTTATGTATGAATATGGTCTAGTTCTAATGCTATGTCCTAGGAGATGTCGTAGTGTGCTCCTTGCTAATTACAGTAACCTGCAGATGCAGAAATCTTTCTGTTTGTTGCTCCTTGGCTGCCAGGTCGACACATGATAGAGTTTGATGCACCTCCAGCTTTCTCCCAGCTGATTGCCTACTAATTGCAAAAGTCAATATTTTAATGTCAGCAAATCACCTTTTTGGTTAAAGTGAAGAAGTCTTTCTTGTGAGTTGGCTTTTGCAAATAATTTTTGGAAGTAAACTCATTTTTCTGAGGAATCCATATTTGTGTCTGTTTCTTCTCCCCTCCCTGGATGTTATACCACCAATGACTTCTATAAGTGCTGCACAGAATGAGCCTTCTCTGGGAGAACCGCCTTACGGTTCACATGCTTATCACCTGAAAAGAGGCTGGTTTTGGTGTTTTCAGTTTATCTTGAACCATAATTAAACTCTTTCTTAGGAATTCAAAATCTTATTCCTGTAATAAATGTACTATTTTATCCATCACCTTTTCCTTTTGTCTGTATATGTAATTCTGAAAAACCTTTTTTTCTTTTGCTGTTAGAAATAGATGCACATGGTAACAGAAAGTGTCAAAAACAATTGGATTCCTCTCAAGAAAGATTAAAACATTAAAAAACAATGCACATTGTGTATTCTTGTTGTACACCAATGGTCTTTGGACAAATTATTGGTACTGGCTTAACTGAATGGCTGAATTCTTAGCTGACTTTTTAATTATTATTACTGTTTTTATTTTTAGGAATGAAATATACTTTCTCAGATGTAATTCATCCAGTGGGAGAATTTCTTTTAAAAGTTCTGATTATATTGCCATCTGTATACTAACTGTCCTGCCAGTCTTAAAATATAATTGAAAACATTAATTTCATTTTGGTAGTGCTCAAGTATAAATGTGTTGCCTTTCAATACATGAATTTTAAACTCTTTGAGCAAATGAATGTTGAAAACTAAGTTTTACGTGACTTCTTTATTTCAGAAGATAGACTGCATGGTTTTATATTGCATTAGCTTAGTTAAGAATCATTGTTTTATATCACTAGATTTCCTTGGCTTCTTAAAGAATGGAAAGTAATCAGCATCTCTGGGTCTTAACTGTTGAAATTGTCCAAGTATTACGCAAAGCACATGCAAAGCATTTAAACAATAGTGTAAAGTTGGTACACCTGTGTTGCAAGTTCCTGGGGAGAAACTAAAATAGTAAAATCTAATAATAGGGAACCTGTAATAGAAAGACCTAATAATGTGGAACAATTCTTTACAGGGAGGGATTTCCACACCGTGCACGGACCTTTTGATCTTGCATAAGATGGCTGCTAAAAACTAATTATGTATTGTGAGTCTTTTTGTAGACTCACCTTTATTACAAAATTTAGTTAGGCTGTGGTCCTTGATGAGAAGGATATGGCAGGAGGACCAATCCTGCCTGAGCTCTCTGAAATACAGCTGTTAGCAGCAGACCCTTTGTTGATTCAACAGTAAATACATTTCCATGCTTGAATCTGTCACCTATCAGCAAAGGTGATCCATGACAAAAATACCACTGATAATGGTTAGAAAATGAATGCTTCCCATGAGAGATTTCTGGCAGTGGGAGTGCTCGTGATGCCTCAGCTTTGAGCGTGCTGGTGTATGTTGGGCTGCCCCATCCTGCTCTCTCTGTCCTTCAGCCTGGCCAAGGCTGCTCGTTGCCACAGGATGAAGTCCTCCACCCTCCCCAGGGAATGGGAGGTCAGTAGGGGTGAGGGTACCTTGTTGGTCATGGCAACGCAGCGAGCATCAAAATAGTTCAGTCCAGGGCACGCCATCATCACCAGTCCCCTTGTCATATTGCAATGCTGTCTGCGCCCTTTCTTTCCAGTCTCCTGAAATATCCTTACCACATTATTTGCACTTTTTGGGGGCATGGGCTCAATTAGTAAAGGAAATATCATCTTTTATGTTAAAATAAAATGGAAAAGGCCTATGAAACAAAGAAATTTGGAAACTTGGAGCCAGAAACTTTCCAACTTGTTTATAAGTAGGAGGAAACAAGTTTTTTTTTTTTTTTTTCTAAATTTCTTTAATCTAGGATTAGTCACAATAGGGCATTCTGTTATTGCTGCGTGCAAGGAGAGAAATGATTTTTATTCAGCTTACATTTATGAAATGAAACAAATAGTTTTGGCAAATGGACGCTAGAATCTGCTTTGGGCTGGAATGCTACTTCAGCTGTCCAGCTTCATTGTTGTATCGTCTGACTTCTGTGGTCCCACTACGAGTGTGAGGTATTTTGCTGGATTGCACAATTTCAATAATAGTGTTAGTCTCAGAATGCCATCAACCATGCCAGACTATAGTGTTCTTTACCAGTAAAATGACTTCCCAAGCTTGCACATTCCTTGTGTCTGCCTAGGATTGTCCAGATGCAGCTATGTCAGTGAATTGGTTCATTAATATTGTAAAAAAAAAACCAAAAAACTGCATATTTCCTAGACACTTTAAAAAGTATGAAATCTTTGGAGTTTTATTCTGGCCATAAGTACAAATTCAGGATTGCTTTTGTCACGAAACATGCAGTTCTTGAAATTGTGATTTTTTTATTTTTATTTTTTTATTTTTCCTTTTTGGAACTCCAGAAAGCCTGGTCTTCTTGATTCAAAACATACTGTTAATATTTTTTGAGTTCTGAAATGTGCTTTTCTGTCTTGATGTCTAATAAACATTTCAACATTTGCCTCATTGGCAAATCATTACTTACTTTTTACCTCCACTCAAAGTATATATGTAAATATGCTCTGCATTATCTTTTTTAAAAAATTTAAATCATTTGTATCTTGCCTATCCTCTGACACTTATTCTGCGGCCCGTTGTTTGCTCATCTGACAGATATGTACTTTTTGGTCTTTTGACTGGAGTGCTGGGCTGTCACTTTTTTTGAATTTTACTCCTTGACTACGGATAAGGCATGCTAAAGGGATAGGATAGAGAGTTCAAGCAAGGAAGTTAATCTTAATGATAAGTAATATTAACAATTAATAAGTAATGTAGAAAATGGGAAATCAAGGGTGAGGGTGGGAAGAAATTGCTACTTCTGCTTATAGTTTCCAGATATTATAAACAAAGTGCATTATAGCTGTCTCTTCTTTTGAGCCAGTGTGGTGTCATGGAATAATGTCACTTCAGGCATCTTCTACATTACGTGGCTTTTAAGATTTCACTTGTTCCATATAAGTGGTGGCATTTGGTGGTATCTCCTAATTAGTCTCAGTTTATTTCTGGATTTGCTTATTGTCATTAATAATATTTAATCTCACTCCACGATAAGTAGTAAAAAATGCTAAGAAACATTCCTTGGTTAGTCTTAATGACAAAATTTCTGTTGATTGTAAAAATGAATTTTAGTGCTCTTCCTGCCCCAGAATTATTTAACTCTATGGTGGTTTTTGTTTGTTTTAACTGCATACTTCACCATTATTTGAGGTAGTAAGCCTCACAGTTTTATTGCAGTTCTGGCTGATCTGGCTGACTATCACTGTTATTGATTGCTTCAGGCTTCTAGTAACAATGTGGTATTCTTCCATTTATCTCTGCTTTCTGCTTTTGAATAGTTAGGCACAGCATTAAATTTTAATGTTCTTTAATAGCATGACAAAATTGACAAGCACAGTAGTTTTTGAAAATATTTGTTGTGATTTCATTAACTTTTCAAGAAGGTATTTATTTACATGTGATTTGAGATCTTGCCAATTCACATTTGGTCTGATTTTAACATCATATTTCTAAATAAAAATGGAAATTTGGAAAGTTTATGAAGGTTTCTGTGTAAACTAGGGAACATTTTCTGAAACAATTTCAACGCTCTTTGATTTAATTAAAAAAGTAAATGGCCCTACACATAACATTCAATAGATAATGAATTCACAATTTAACGTAGTAACATAAATAGACATGGGGAGGTCTGGCATTATGCAGAAATTGAATCCAAAGGTATCAGTGACCACTAGCACATACTCTGTTTAGTAAAATGTAAACAGTTACCTTTATTTGTAGCAAAAGAAAAGAAAAAGAATTTCTCTCAGGTTTTTATCATCAACGTGCTTGAGAGCTCATTATTGAAAAGAAACTTTGTCTGACTAAAATACTGCCTGTTAGATGATTTTTTTTTTTTCCCTCCTTACATAATACTTTAGTACCAGGGAGTATTGTTTCACATTGAAATCTGGATAATTTCAATGGCATACATTTTTTTCCATACTTGTAAAAAAGAATGTACATTTTATTTTGCTTGTTGTAAGAGCTGTTGAACAGAAAAAGGTTGTGCTGTAGTGAAAACAATTTTATTGACATAATGCAAAGGGGAAAATTCATATTCCCTTTTTATTCCTTTTATTGCTTTATTTGACCATCATGTAGGTTTAAATTTGGGGAGAATTCATAATAAATTATATTTTAAAAAAATCATTTAAAAAAATATTTTTTGGTATTTTTATTTATAGGAGAAACTGGGATGCTAATTTTAATAAAGGATTTAAAAAGACAACCTTCTAAATTGCTTTGTTTACTAGAAGGGGTAAAAGTGAGTATATGAAGATATTTCTCACATATTTTTCTTTTGTAAGTCATAGTATTCCAACAAGAAACTAAAAACACTTTCAGCCAGTGAATTTATATTGCTGTTATCACTTTTTATATGTAGTTCTACAACTGCTAAAACAACTTATGTAAGCTTTTTTTTTTTTGTGGGGGGGGGGGGCGGGGGGCACGGGGGGTGAGGAGTGGAGGGGACCTGGAACATTAAGTAGTAACCTGATTTCAACTCAGACACATGACACTGAAAAGACATCTTGTGTTAAATGGGTAAACCCTGTACAACAAGCCTCCAAATAATGCACTGTTATTTGGGTTGGTGAAAACTTTATTTAGAATATTAATCTAATAAACATTGTGAAGACTAATACTATTAAATGTTCGGATAAGAGTACATAATCTTGTTTTATGTTATAATAAATCTATTTTCATTTTTATTGTTTCTGAGGGTGTATGCATATTTTAATATTTTTTAAAAATAATATAGTAGTGTCTTGTAACATAGCATGTTTTCTGAAAAACAAAGTTCCTCCCGTAGGGGAAAAGTTAAAGAGAAATTTTGGAAGCTGGTAAGCGCACAACCGAAGGCTGTTAAATACAGTGTAGTCTTGCTCATGCTCACAGAGCATGCAGAGTCTACTAGGAAAAGTGTGTCTTCAGTTACCTCTTCTATCAGACTATCAGGATTTAATTTCTCCCAGACGTATTGGTTCATATATCAGGATCAACTAATTAAAAGAATGGTCTAAAAATGGAAAAGCAAACTCTCAGAGTAGTATTAACCAACCTTGGGTAACGTTGGCTAGAGTTGTGGTTATCGCGTATAGTTGAAGAGCAGCAAATACTGAAATATAGGTCTCTCTATAGAAAGAACTAAACGTGACAGCAAAACTTCTGGACTTCTTTCTTTTTTTCCCCCTCCGCAACATGCATTAGTATTCATCTCTCTTTCACTTTCCATCAGCTAGCTGTTCATTCTGGACAACAATTTAACGGCTGGACACTATTTCATGTAAATAGAGAAATAATTTTAATCAGGTAAGCTATTAGCTGTAAAAAGTATGCTTTAACTGCTTTGTTACTTTTCCACTTCATGTAGGCTGTGCAATTCTGGTTTCAAAATGACTTTTTTTCTCTGCAGTTTTTTCATAGGTTATCTGAGATAATTCTTGAGGCATTTAAGCTCCAAATATAGAATGGCCACAACAGAATTCCGAATGAAAGCTTCAAGTCTGTTCCTACATGTTTTATTTAACAGCTTTTCAATTTAGGGTCACATGTTTTGGATTCCAGCTAGTTAAATTTTTAGCAGACTTTAAGGGCGATATGAGGTACTACGCTCTTGCATCTAGGCTCTTATGGTAGATAGTCCCATGTGTGATATCTGAAAAGTGAAGTGTAATTTTTCTGAAGCCACCTCAGATAAAACTTTTGAGTTATTTAACTACTCTTGGATGTAGACTCCTTTCTAGATAACAGTAGTCATCAAAGGAAAGTATATCCTTCTTGGGCACATAATTTTAAGCAGAATGTATAAAATATTCTCTAACATGCTTATGCTTATGTTGAGAGGTGTTCAAGCTGATTATCTTCTGGAAAGATGGAGTTTGCATAGCTGTCAAATTTGGGTCACTTTAAGCTTACTGCAAAAACCTCCCAAATAAGAACCTGAATTGGCAGCACTGATATCAACCAAGACCACCTTCTGGTACTTTCCTGCTGTAGTAATTTGTGTGTCATTATAGCATCTAGAAAATAAGGCATGAACGAGGATCCTGCAGTACTTGTACAAACAAAGATGGAACGAATGATTCCTGAAATATTCCAGTTTGTCACAAATGAAAATGGATGGCTTGACATGGAGATCTATCAGTGTTTGCTCCGTGACTGGTTTATCACCACAGTGTAGAAAAACATACAGCATACAGTTGAAGCATACAGCTTTCAACATACAGTTGAAAGCTTGGTTAATGTGACACGAGAAAAAAAAAAAATTGGGCTATCTACTGAAGGTCCTAGGAAAGCTGCTTGACTCCAGTCTAATAACCTTCTTGATCTGTGTGCCCGCTGCCTTGAATCTGCCCAACAATAAGAGGACTTTGAAGGTGAAAGTTGTCTTTGCTAGGATTATATACAGTTCTCATATGATGACGATAGCACAGCTTTACAGATGCGGTTTATGTTGTGTCCTACCGTCGAAGAGTCCTTACACAGAGTATCAGTTCAACCAAACCAATTTTAGTTGATGTGGTATGATTTCTGCGTGTGGCCATCAACCAGATTCTGTGGTAAGCGCATGCATTCTGCAAGGCTGTGCCTGCCAGTGACTCATGCTTTCTGTTTAAATGCTGTTTTCTGGTTCATGTATTCTTCTTGAGTTCTCAGCGTTGAAGTTGCTATTTCTGGTGTTGCTAAAATGCTAATAGAAGCTTACCTTTATTCCTTTCTGTCTGACATGTGCTAACCCAGCTGGACGCAGTAGCACTTTGCAGGTGCTTTATCTGCATTTTTACCACTTTACTGAAGTAAAACAAGACCTGGTTGCCAGATTTATCACACGTCTTAATTCAGACAATACATTTTTACAGACTCTAGAATTTTTCCTAAAAAAATACCAAAGGTTGCAGGGTCCCAAACTACTTGCTTACTTTGCACTCTTCCAAAGGCTAACAGTCTGACTTGCAGTTTATCACTAAATGCAAGGGTAAATGTGGGAGTGTGTGTTAAGAAAACATGGGGTGAAGGAGGCTTTCCACTGTCAGTCAGTGCTATTTTCTACTTGTTTTCTGTGCTTGAGAGGTTTCAGGTCCATGCTTACACACACAGAGCAGTATGTTAGATTAGTTGCATTAATAACTGAGTTAGTTATTAAAACTGTAGGGTTAGGGTTAGTTAAAAAAACAAATTTCTTCCCAGATGTCCTACAAGCTTATCTACAGTATATTTGTCTAACTACGTGGAATACTACCTTGGAATCTCACTTTGTATTTTGCATTTATGTTGTGAAGATCCATTCCAGTTTGGGAAGGGAAAAGACTGTTGATACCCAGTGAAGAAAGCATTTTGCAGGTTACTGTGTGTCCCCAGAGTCATGGCATCCTGGGCTTCAGTTAGAGTCTAGTTTCTTATTCAGAATACTTACCCAACTCAGCTAGTAACGTGTGAACTGACATTACAGTGACAGGGCCCTGAGCTGGTTGCCAGAATACAACCTGAACCGACCACAATCTTTTAATTAAAATATTGGAGACAACATATAGGGGAAATAGGACTTCCTGTAAGTACATTGCTCTTGATTTTTACAAAATGCTTATTTTTATTTTTATTTTTTTGTTGTTGTTTGGTACTTTTCATTTTGCTGTTCTTTGGAAATTTTTGTACTTTATAAGTCTTTAAATAAAAATAAAATCTACAGCAAAGATTTTTATTGTTGCTGTCCATGTTTTTCTTTGCTAAGTACCTGTCCCATTGTAAATGGATAACCTCTCTCATTTCATTATTCACCTCATTGCTTCCTTCAGTACATACCCTCAAAAGACTCTTTTTGGAAGCATCTTAAAATCTTGCTTCGGTTAAAATATCTAACATATTTAAAAACATCAACAGTCTTTTCCTTCCCTACATTTACAAAGTGAAGGGACGTGACTGTTAGTTATGGCAGTTCATAGCTATGTAAAGTCTATGGGGACACAAAAGTACAAAAACAAATTACACAGCCTTGGAATATGACAAGACAGACATTTTTATTGTAGCAAGGTAAGCTTTAAAAAGAAAAAGAAACAACAACAAAATAATCAGGACCCATTTAATTGTTTTAGAGGTAAAAAATAATACTATTAATGTGGTAAATACTTAAACTTTTCAGAAATATTTTAGGGAAATTCTTTAAACAGCTTAAGCTTTTATAAGTTACTGAAAATAATCTGTTTTTAATGGGTATAGCTGTGGCTTGTGAGTTTTTTTTTTCTTATTGCTTTTATCTCATGTTTTTACTCTCATAAAACTTTTGAAAATATTTCCTGTTTTTGGATCATGACAGCATCTTTGTTTTAGCCACTGCTCTTGAGCAAATGTATGTCCTTTCTGGAAAGTGCAGCACTCCTAGCGCACTGCTCTTCTAATGTGAAACATATTTTTTTCTGCTTTGGAAGCAAGACATAGTTCAATAAAAATTACTTATGACTTTCTTCCATTACTGAAAAAGAGTTGAGATGAGATTTTCAAAATGTGTTATTAACCCAATAAAATGGGAGAGAAAATTATTAAAATTACTGAAATATGGTAGAGAAAATAAAATTCTTTTTCAAATACAAAAATTTGACTAGAGGAATATGACTTGTGCAGTAGGAATCAATCTGCATGCTGTCCGTAAGGGAGCTCTGGAAAACAATGCGTACGTAGATGGGAGCAGTGGTCTGAACTTACAGCATCTGTCCTTTCTGTTGTCTTATATCCGTTTCCCACTGTCAGTTAAAAGATGAGGAACCCCAAAAGAATCACTTGTAGTCACTATTGTTAATCTTGAGCTGTTGCTTCAGGTTTTTGCATAGGAACCTAATGAACTGCGTGCAAACTGCAGTATTGTTCACTAAATTTTAGGAGTGTTCATTTCTTGTGATAAATATGCATATTTATGATAAGTAGTTCCTGTTTATAATACCTAAGTGTCATCCTCAATGTAATATTATGAAGCAACATGGAAATCAGCAGTTCATACCCTGAAAACACAAAAATACACTTGAGAAGTCGTCAGTTGGAATATGATTTAGGAAGAGTAGTCTGGAATATATTTGCTGCTGAACTCAGTGGAATTGGATCACATACCCAAGAAGGCATGCGCATGTTTTCCTGAATTAAGGCTCTGACATTTTTTGCTAATCAGGTAATTTTAAAAACAAACAAGCAGAACAAATATCCAAAGGGGAAAGGAAAGGATTCCAGTCCTGAAAATGTTCTTTCTGCATTAAACTTTAGTATACTTTTATGTCTGCAGATAAATTTGGAGGCATTGGTGTATAAAGACATTGGTATCTTTTTATTTTTGTGTGTGTTGTATTTCTGAGAAACGCATATAAAAAGCAGGAGGGTTACAGTATTAACTACATTTATGTAAAAATGATATCTGTTGTGAAACCATATACATTGGATGTCTTATAATTATATTTGTAAGTGTGTGGATACGTTATAGAAAATGAGACACACAGTCATGCCCTACGGAAAAAAAATTACTTGCCCACTGCAACACAGGAACTTTTTGACAAAGACAAGAATAAAATGCAAGGCAGCATTTTGTCCTAGAACTTTTGATGAGATAGTTACATAAAGTTGAGTATTTAGGGTGTTGATTTTTTTCTTTTTAAATACTGCAGATGATTTACTTTTTGAACATCTGTTTTTGGCTGTTAATCTAAGGAACAAGGAAATGTTATTTCCACATGCATTTTATTTTATTTTATTATTTTATTTTTACTTTTGAACTCTTTCTAGAGTTACGAAGGGTGTTTTGGTTGTGATTGCAACAAACGTACGTCCAGACACATTTTTTTGTTTCTTATGTTAACTGCTTCTGAACAAGTGGGTTCTAACAGGGTTTACCTAAGACTTTTACAGCAACTAGGAAATTCAGTGTGAGACAGAGGAAGACCACTCTCTTGTTTAAGCCTTTTTTCCTTCCTCTAGAAGTATGGAGTCATTGTTGTCCAAATTTTTTGAAGGGCTTTACACTTTCAAGAGTCTTATTAGGGAAGAATCACTTCTTGGTTGCAGAGAATAAAGATTCTATCATTTCATTAAAATGTAATTTCTGAAAGGTTATTTTCTAGACCAAGTGATACCTCTCAGTTACAAGTAGTAACTGTATCTAGAACAATTCTAGGATTTTATTTTCTAAAAAAAAAACCATAAGACTATAGAGTGTTATGAATCATTTGCTTCAGTACAATGTGCAATTCAAAGTGAAACATTTTTGTGGGCCAGCTCACTAATATTTTATATGTAAAAAAGCATTTAAGTGGGAAAATATAGATAAAATTAATATAATTTGATATATATATTTTTTGAGGCACAAAAGCTTTGTTTTAAATGTTCTGTGACAGTGCATAGGTAGATGACATTTGTCTTATGATCTAAGGCTATGAAGCAAAACACGTCATGTGCCTGTTCTGACTGAAGTTTGATGTTTTTAGGTTGTTACTGTCACTACTGGTTTGTTCCAAAACAGTGAACACGTCAACATATCCTTTATTTTTTCTTTTAACTCCAGTTATTGTATTAATTACATGATTTAAAAAACAAAACAAAATAAAAACAAAGATATGAAATGAGTGTATTTAAACCAGAGATGTAATTCTTTAGTACAGATTAAAGAAAATTTGAACAATTCTACCAAAGTCAGTGTTAGCTAACATAACTCCTGCTATTTCACTTTTTTACTTACTGATAACCCCAGCAGTTTTGACATGAATGAGTTTGTGATGGCTTCTGGATGGAAATGCTTGCATAGCTGGAGGTTTTGGTGTCAGGTGTAGTCAGTTTGTATTGATGCCCGAGTAAGACATCTCCTGTGTGTAGCTGCTTGAAGGAAGACTGAGAAATTCTCACAAACCGGTCACAGCTACAGCTCTTCAAAGACCTGGAGGACGTTTGACTTGCCAGTACTGGTAGTACGTGGACTTTGAAACTACAACAGTTAATTCTGAAAGATAACAAACCAACATCTTAAAACTGTAATATCAGCTTCTGTGGTAAAGTTGTGTTACTGCACCCATCTTAGCACAAAAGTACCACGAAGTGTGGGTAGGGACCACTGGTTCCTTTACCCTGCAGCTGTCAGAGGAACGCTCTATGACACAAAAGTAAAAGGCTCAGCCTACAATAGTCAGTTCGGAGAGAAATTAGGAATTAAAGCTAAGCATTCTGAAAAAGGAAGTAGAACTAAACCAAAAAAAAAAAAAAAAAAGGTAGTAATAATAGGAAGACATGTAGTGATCCTTTTCTCTGTATCTCAGATATGCTTAGAACTCAGAAGCTTGGAGAGGTTGCATCAGGTGTTCCTAAATTTTCTTCACTGAATTACACCCAGAGGAAAATTTTCTTTGGGGCGTATTACAGAACTCTTATTGAAGTGCAGTCAGGATAGAGAGAAAATGTAGGCACCAAGCACTCGAAGATCGGTATGTTAGATACATCCAGGAAAATAGCTTTTGCACAATGCAGGTCCCAAGGGAGCTCTAGATCTCAAGGGAATGAGGCAGGATGACCGAACATTTGACCTCTCACTTTACAGTCAGTTAATGAGATAAAAGTAACTCTCCCATTTTAGTCTTGCTGAAATTTTTATGCTCTCAGGCTGATAATATTTTTTATTTTTATTTTTATTTTTTTTTTTGTTCTGCTGGTCTGTGTTGGGCGACTGTGTTGTAAACCCTTATGATTAACTATTTTTTTTGGATGATGCCTATGTATATCCTTTATGGAGTTCGGTGAATTCCATTGCTGTTCCGTGATTATACCAAATCATTAAGGTTTTCATATGGCAAAGGACAGTATATGTTCATGTTTGTGTGGCCAACCCTTGGACCATCTAAGCCAATTATATTTTCTTGTAAGCAATAGCAAACACCTAGTTCAGTATCTAGCAACCTGTCCTGTATGCACAAACAATGATCAGTGTAAAGAGAATTTTTTTTTTCCTGTTTTTGTTGTAAACACATAAAATCCATAAAGAATGGTGATCCTGAATGACTGCCTGAACTCTGAGTAAGTTGCCCATATTTGTTATTTGTATGGATATATGGATAGAACAGATTAGGATGATAAAAGTGTAAATCTGGGATTTTTTTTTCCCTAAATCCTCCTTATTTCTTTATAGTAGAACTTCAAATTTTTACCAAGCCTTCTTTTCAAAGCTCTGATTTTTGGAATAACCTGTTTCTGTCTTATTCTGAAGGAATGGATTCCTGCTTGGCTTTGAAAATACAGGTCACTGTCACAGCTGTTGTTTCAGTTCATCCACTACACCTAGTTCTGGGTGCTGTAGAATTCTGACAATAAGATGTTATCATTTTCTATAGGTCACCTTGAGGATCCAGGAACAGAAATCAGATAAGAGGAAGCAGTTGGAAAGAAAATGTGAAAAGTGTATCTTTTAATAGCAATCAAATTGGGTAAAACCTTTATTGCAGAGATAGCAGAGCCTCAATTTCAATTTAAGACATAGTCTATGCCCTTCCATTTCTAGATGTAAGATAATTTGTGAGGTTCATAAATTTGTGTATTTTCATCAAAAGAATATCAGTCCATTAAGTGGTGTAGGCTAACCATGTGTGCCTTTTTTTTTTTTTTTTTTTTTTTTTTGGTATAATCTTGGTGGAAATGAATTCTAGTGGATATATATGTGTATTTATTTTTTCAGAGATAAACACCATGCAGGAGATTGCATATTGGAAAGGTTCTTTCCTCCTGCCTCTAATTTTAAGCATCTTCTAGTTAACTTAGAAATTTAATACGTAGCAGCCGAGAATATCCTGCAGTGTGTGAAATCTATTTCAAACAGCTCCAGCTGCAGCTCACTGTACAACTAAAGATTTCTGAAATTGTTCTTGAGTTACAGAAGCCTTTGCTTGAGAGTGACACGTTCCCTAATTACCAAAACACACTCTAATGTATTCTGTTGATATTAAGAGATTGTGAGTGGAGTAAATTCCCACTTAGTTAAACGAGCACTATAGTGAAATGTAATATTCTCCCATTTGATCAAGGTGAAAATGCAGCTTGAATGTAGTACAGCGAGAAAGATGTTGGAACAAAGAATGGAGCCGGTACAGTAAAAGGATGGCTGTAAAATGGAGGCATCTCATCTCTAAGTTATGTCTCAGCTACTCTTGATCCTGGAAGTGTAGAAAGAGCATATCTGAGATTTACATAATTCACCGCTTTTTTTCCCCTCTTGTGTAAAGATAAAATCACATTTGTAGAACAGTGAACCAGATTTCCGCTATCTGTATATGAGAGCATTTACAGGATGGGATCTACAACTTAAATCATAGAAATTTGTACTTTAGTGATGGCCATGCACACCCTCTGTGCCTGGCTTTTGGTTTGTGGTAAATATTAATTGTAACATGGAGGATGATCACTTGGTACTGGTATTTCACTTGATAGGACAGGGAGTCGTGGCTTTAAACCAAAAGAGGGGAGATTTAGATTGAATATAAGGAAGAAATTATTTACTCTGAGGGTGGTGAGGCCCATACTGCCCAGAGAAGCTGTGGATGCCCCATCCCTGGAGGTGTTCAAGGTTGAGTGGGGCTTTGGGCTTTTTTATTATTATTATCTTAATAATAAGCAGAACAGGGACTTACAAGATTAGAGGGAAAAAAAGTGCTCAGTGCACTGGATTTGCTGATGTGTGGCAATGTATCTTGGCGTAGGAAGACTGATGAAGATACAGAATGCATCTACTGGGATGGAAATAAAAATTAATTCTGGTTTGGTAATATTTCTAAAATAATCAGAGAAAGCTAAATAGGTGGAACAGATTTAGCAATATGGTGAACTTAAAAAAAAAAAAAAAAAAAGGAGGGGATGGGCAGGGAGGAAACAAAACTAACCATGGTATAACAGCTAGTGCTTTGTTTTGCAAGGTCATTGCAGTTTGAAATCTAATGAGTTGATGATGAAGAGCAGTAATAAATTTTCAAGCTGAATTTGCTATGTTGAATAAAAGAACAAGTACAGTTGCAGTAGGGCATTTCCTAATTGTGAGCATAATTCTGATTTCTGCACTCCTTCATACATTTTTAGTTCCAAACCAATTGTATTATGGGACAAGAAAATACGGTTAGTTACCAACATATGGAAAGTTATTCTAAAGGAAACAATACTTATTTTAGGCGTTTTACCAGATGGTTTGTCAAAAACTGCTTTGCTTTAATTTTTTTTTTCTTTCTCTAACTTTTGTCTGTGTAGACCTGAGGAGGAAGGGGTCCTAAAGAAATTTAGGATGGGATAGTGCCGTGCTTCAATTTGCCCCCACATACCTGCAGTCTACTCTAAAGACACCTACCTGGCAGATTTTCTTCCATGCTTATAGTGGAATGTAGCTTTGTTTTCCACAGTGCTCGATGACACACCAAGGAACTTTACATATGCTTACAACACGACTTGCTGTAATTCAACTGGTTTTGTGAAGGAGAAGGTTTCCGTAGTTAGTTATGCAGTTAAGATACCCCCCAAAATTTTTAGTTTTATTTCTGACATAAATAATACTGACCAATTTCCCCACGTGACTAAAACAAGTATTTTGCATTGTGATATTTTTCTGTGCAGTGAGGAGGTATGTAAATATTTCAGTATTATTTTTAAAAAATTACAGTGTGAGGAAGTCATAAATCAGCCAGTCTAAAGGTGGTTTTTTTTTTTTTTTTTTTTTTTTTTTTCATTTTTAGGTTTTCTGGAGAAGTATTCTATGGCTTATCAGCATTCAAGTCTTGTTTTAGATCATTAATTAAAATGAAATTGATAATTATTTTGTCCTTACTTGGCATTTTTGTGTACAAGAAATTATTCTCGAAAGTTTTTATGAAATATGCAGTCTGTTCCATTAAACGTTAATAGAAAAATAACAGTAGTGTGACAAATCAAGCTGGAAATACATTGGCAAAGCTGTGTAACAAGGCTTGAGCAAGAGCCACCTGCTTTTTTCTTACCTTTCAGTCTCTCACGTTTTCCAAATTCAATACTGACATACAAGCCTAGAAAGACAAAGATCCCATAAAAATTTCTATGACTTGCAGGCTTTACTGTCTCAATCTAATAGGGCTTTCTTCAGCCATTTTAGAGGGGAGAGTAGATTTTACAAGCATAAGTGCAGTAAGAAGGCTTCAGGACTGCCTTGTAACCCAGGCCTCCTAGCGTAGCCTGCACAATTGAAGAGGGATTTTGCTCAGATGCTGTTGTTTCTCATCCAACTGTACTTCTTTTCTTCATTTTCTACTAGTAAGGTGAGGGCAAGTAATCTCAGTGCCTGAGTGTTAATTGACTTCACTGTCATTTCTTTGTTGGTTGCAAATGATGAGCTGAGCAAGTCCAGAGTGAAACAGTTTTTGGACATTTGGATAATAGTGTTCACCAAATGAGATTAAAGAGAGGTTGGGGGTGCACTTGGTTGTGTGCCTAAGAATTTTGACAGAAAGACAATATTAAAACCAGTACCAGCAAATCAAATGATCAAATGCTGCTGAAATCCAGGCTTCCTTATGAAGATCTGCATGTTTGTGAATATCCACCAGAATTTTGTGGGAGACATCAGAGTTGTTGACCAGTTAATTCCTAATACCTTCTAGGTAGAGTAACAGTACTTTCTAGGAGATACATACATATATATATATATATGTATGTGTGTGTGTGTATATATATATGTATATCTGACACCTCCTTACTCTGGGGTGATTAAGTCCATAGCTTATTAGCGGCTAAGTTATAACGTATGTTAGACTATGCATTGGATAATAAAAATAAAATTTTTAAAAAATGAGTCTAAAGATCTGTAGTCTTCAAGGATGTTATTGGAGTAGGTGTCCTCTGATGGCACTGCAATCATATTTCAGCTTTTATAGACGCCTTACAAAACATTTGAACAAGAAGTAGTAGTGGAGTGTTGAAGATCTTCACAAGAAAGCGTTTCAGAAGCTGAGCAAGAGCCTGATTTTTTTTCCAGAAGAGGGGAAAGATGAGACCAGATTAACCCCCCGCAAACTAGATCAAGTTATTTCTGTTGCAAACAGGACTCTCTGCTGTGTGCCCTGCATTAGACAGACGTCTTAATTCTTTCTACATGTTAACCTTGTAAGTAAAAGCAATGATGTAGATTATTTATACATGTATGGTATGTATGTATAAATAACGCTTTTGTCTTCAACTGATTTAGAATTTAACTGGTTTTCTTCTGCATTCAGTGTCCAGCTGCCTCTTCAGTCCAGTGTTTCAGAAAGTAATGCTCGTGTTATAGTTCTTTCTTAGTTTTTCATTTTTAATGTTAGTAATTCATATTCTATGAGTGTCTTGCAGCTGACTGCTTCAAGGACATGTCCTTAGGTGGAGATTTCAGGTTAAAGATACAGCACAAAGCCTAGCAAGTATTTAGTGCTGACTCATTTTTCATGATTTTACATAGGATTATGAAAACATAGAATAATAATTGATTCTGATTTTATATGAGAATGTTAGAATAAAAATATACATTAAAATACTTGCATTTATATACAAAAAATACTTGTATTCTTCTGTCTCTGCAATACAAATCAATTTCTTTGTGCTAAAAGCTGTAGCTCTGCCCATGTTTCTCCCTGTTTCATTTGTAACTGTCTTGTTGCAATAAAGAACCCAAACCCGTGATTCATCTTCTTCAATGTTAGAAAGTCAAACAGATCCTGTGACTAGATGTTTTGATTAATGTAATACTTCTTTCTTTTGTGTTGTCAAAATATATTTTAGCTCTCCCGATTAACTACTCTTAGCTTCTTTTGTTCTTCTGGAATCAGCATTTCTTTCCTGTCTGATTTCAGACTTGTCCCTCTTCCACACTATGAAATGATTTTTGAGAAATAAGGAATTACTAAGCAGAAGAACCTTTTATGAAGATAATTTTGTTTTAAATCTTATATCAGAAAAATATCTTAAACATCTTTAATTCAAAAAAATTCCTGTAAGGAAAAGGCAAATGTTTTAAGATGTTTGTCAGCATTATCTCTTAATCACATCATGGTGTTCAAATTTTCTGACTTTCAGTGTAATCTTGAAGGAACGCTGCAAATCTGAGAGATTTCCTGGGAATAAGGAAATAAACCGGAAAGGAAAAAAAGTTTTTTTTTTTTTTCCATATTTTTGTCAGCTTTTAACCACTCATATGAATTAAAAGAATTTTTGAAGCAACTAACAGTTCAGAAATTGGGACTAATAATAATAAAAAGCATAATAAGGTTATGTTGTTGATTGTCATTTTGCAGATACAGCATTAAGAATTTTTTCCTATCCCATTGTACTTTCTGTCCTCAGAGGGAATAGCTGTTGTGTAGTATCTTAAAATATCATGTAACCTGACACAATAAGATATGTAGGATATGGCACAGCAGGGATTTAATGAACCATTTTTTTTCTTATCATCTGAAGCTTCCTATAAGGCATGCCTGTAACAGAGGTTTAAAATACTTGTTTCTTTTCCAATTTTCCCATTTTTTTATTTAGTTTCAGTATTCATATGTTTGCTGAAGGTGAAGAATGAAATACTGTTACAAGATGTAGAAGAGTAGTTTTCAATAATTTTCAAGAACATTTAACATGCGTCAAAAGATTCCGTCTCATCCTGTGACGTAAATCCATGCATGTCCAAACTGAATTTTATCAAGTTGGGTGGGCCACTAGAGAGATACTGTTGTGCAAAACATACTATACTGCTTTGCTATTTGTAGACTCAGTGTTTGGCTGCCTCTTCAAATGTTTCCTAAATCACCCTTTCAATGCAGTTACAACACGAAATATAGCATTTTTAATGTTGTGACTAACAGTAGAGATAAACCTTGAGAAACATGAGGTATGCAAGTGCCTCATGAATGCATGTGACCAGGAGGCAATAGGCTGGCTGAAAACTACAGGAACAACCTGGGTTTCTTTTACAGTAGCAGGGAAAATTCCCTTGAATTCTTGCAGCTGTTTCAGAAGGAGGTAAGGGCTTCAGCCTCTAAATGCCTGATAGTCTGGAAGAAAAGAATATCCTTAAACATTTCTCCTTATATTTTAACTTCTATCAAGCATTCCTGTACAAGTCTCTTGCTGTCCATTATCATAAATTGTTGTGGTAGTGTACCTTTCAGAAGCCTAGATGTTTGCCACTAAAAAGTGAATGTTGCGCCACAAGAATTAATGAAATCCTGGGAAAACAAAACAAAACAAACCCAACCAGAACAAGCAAATGTACAAAACCCAGAAAAATTAATTTAAAATGCAAACATGCATACTGGACTCTAATTAGCAAAAAGCTGTTAAATCCATCTTCAGAATCCTGCTACTGTTGTCCCTGTAGTAAATATAAAGCTTCCCAGCATAATCATGATCAGATCTGTAAATCCTTACTTTTTTGATTCATGTGGTTAATTGCCATGGTGTATCCTAGATGTGTGCAGGAGAATAACGTACAGAACCTCATAAAGTTTGTGCCAGTAAAGGCAAAGAATATTTAAAAAAATTCATAGAATAAGGAGTGGGGATATATAATAAAATTACCAGGCAGAAAACTTAAACCAGACAAAAGGAATATTTCCTCATTTAGCACAAAAGTTCTACAATTTAGTTATTGCCATCTGTTTTTAGATGCCATGAAGTACTGCTGAGTTCAAAAAGTGATGAACATAATTTATAGCATCAAAACAATAAGGGACTGTGTGATTTACATCACATAGACATAAATTAGTATTGGGATTATTAGCTAAGATTGCAGGTTTGAAGTCATACAAAGAAGATTTGGTGAAAACAAACCAAAAAACACGTGGCGAATGACCCATGACATGTTTCATCTTAGCTGCAATCAGTCTTTACTAATTAGTGAGGGTAAATGACCAAAAGATAAATTTGTAGAAGTGAGAGAAGCTCTAGAACAGTATTGTTTAAAAATAAAAATAACCTTACCCCCCAAAAAACAAACGAAAAAGCTACAACTCTTGTCCCTTGGGCTTGTATTGGACAGCAAAATGATGGTGTGCACACAGTGTAATTTGGTGACAGATATGAGTGTTTTTTTTTTTTTTTTTTAATATATATATAGTGAATTCATAGAAGGGCTTGTTTAGATCACAGACCTGCCTTCTATAGTGCTAGGAAAAGGGGCTGTATTTTATTTGATTTTGTGTGTTCCAAAGATTCATAAGAGAGAATTTAGCACAAAAGACCCCACTATAATAATTACTAACAAAGGGGAACATCTTCATCTAGAGGGGGGACAAATCCTTTCCAGGCAGTGTTCATTAATCTTGTAATGCGTTTGGTAACAGCTACAATCTTTAGGGCAGATTTGAAATGATAGACGATGACTTCGGTTGCTTGGCACTGCTTTACTGAAAGCCATCTTACCTTTTCTAGATATATCTTTTGTCGTGTTGAACAATGAGTATAAATGGTATCCTGAGCACGCCAGAAGGAAGATCTAATGACAAACAACTTCCTGTTTGTTATCTCTGATGTGATCAAGGGGAACAAATAAATAAAAACACACTGAGGAGTAATTCTGTTATTTGTAATGACAGGTTCCCTGTAACTTGCTACAGGAGCCTTGAGAATGGATGGCACTGTTCCAGAGGCATGGGCTAAATTCAAAATTTCCATTTCTCTCAACCTGAGATTTTTTTGAGGTAGATTCCAGTCTGAATTTTCCTAGCATGAAGGCTGAGTCCCCTGCACTAAAGAAATGAAAAGCCTTTAATTATAAAATTGAAGACATGAGAGTGATCTAGAGACTGAAATTACAAAAAAATAATCAAGACTTGACATTGGAAAAATTATATTAGCATTGACTAGAAAGATAGAACCCTAAGCAATTGTTGTGGTGTTATGTAAATCATCAAGTTTATTCCTAATAAAAATTTAGAAGGTCTTTTGGTGCACAAGATAAATTTGGTTTAAAAAAATATTCCTCAAAAGGTTGTTCTACTGACTTTAATGATGACACAAAGAAATACTGTTTGGGCAAAACAGCTATTTCAGTTGGGGATAAAAATGCATTACCCCTAGCCAGCGAATATAGAGACCTATTTTATGCATCTGAAGATTGTCTTATTCTCAAGGTGCAGGCATATGCTGCTGCTGTCATCTCTTAACAAGTTACTGTGTGTTAGCTGCCAGGAAGTAACTGAGATCACTCAGCCTGTCACAAAATGTGAGATAAAATTTTGTAGTTCAAACTGCTTCCACAGAGCAGGAATCACAGGGCCACAGAGAGTGAGGATGGGAAGGAGCGTCAGCAGGAGTGAGTGATGGAGTGCGAGCAAGGAGGAGCGGAGAAATTTTGGGCTCTTATCTCTGTTCAAAATATTTGAACATTGTTCAAATATTTAATCCAATTACTTTTGCATTAAATGATAAATTCTTAGGGGATGTTGGTTTGAAATTCTTTGGACATTGCTCTTTATGTGCAGGCAGGCACCTTGGTTATGAGACAAAGACACTAACTTTTCTACATTGCCTCCGACCCTGATTTAAAGAAAAAACAAGTAAGTTAATCACTTGTAACCAGAAAAACTGTTTAGGTTCCCAATTCAAGAAAGAAGGCTGCGAATCCTACTTTCTGTGATGACCAAACTGAGAACTGAAGGCAACTACTTCAGATTGGCATCTCTCTTCTCTGGTTCCCTTTAAGATGTCAGTTCTGCTGAATGTGAAGTATTAACCCCCAATAATTACATGCAAAATTTAGCTGGGTTTAGCAATTCTAATCCTGGGCCCAAATGATTAAAACCAAAATAATATGCACAGGAAAAAGTTTTAAAAATAGCAATAATGGGAAGTAACATACTGCTACAGCAATGCAGAGAATGCTGAGAGAACGTGATCATGTGTTGGCATGTGTTGACGTACCTGAATAGAAGCTATATCATGCTGTTGTTTTTAAAACAGATAAAGATTTGGGAATTCAAGTTCCTTTTACTTTCAGTAGAATAGATGAGTAACTTCTCTAGTAAGTTCTGAAAACACCAGTAGCAGATTGCTTAGGATTTTTTGTGTCATAAATAAATTGGAAGTTTATTCCTCTATGTGTTAGTCCTTATCTCACCGTAACTCAGAGCGCTTGTGGCAGAACTTCAAGAGTTTGCAGCCTTGAATTAGACAGTGACCTGTATGTTTAATTTCAAAGTTAAGTTCATTTGAATTGGTTAATCTTTTGTTTTAAAAAATCTTCAAAAATCTTTGGATATAAGTTGGAATATTTGCTTGCTTCTTTTTATAGAATGCTGCATATCATTTTTAAGATCAATTAATGACTTCTGGGACAATATAAGAAAGTATATTCTAGGAATGGACTTTACTTAATTTCAGTTTCTCTCAAGTGAATGATGTGTTTGAAACCAGTAGAAAGGTCATTCTAGAAGCAAAGATGTTATGAATTTTCATATCATCACATCACAATTTCCTAGCATAAAAATATTTTGTGCACCCCGCTGTTACTCAAGAAAAAAAACACTTCTGAAAATGGAAACAATATTAAGAATAAAGACACCATTGATGATTCTTTCACTGTTTGATGTTTTCATAATGAAATAATAGCATAAGATATAAACAAACCAATGTGTTGTGTTACTGTAATGAAGTTAATGGTTTCTGTTCAGAATTACCCATCAGTTTTACCAGCAGTAATGTGAGCGCCACTGGGGTCCTGTTCAACAATGACACTGTAGGTTGCCAGCACTTACTGAGAGTAAATGAGATGAAGCTGAGGTAAAAAAACGCCACCGCTAATCTTTACAGATCTATAGGTACTTCCTATATTCTTTCTGCCAGGTAGTTGACCTATCTTATCTTCAGAATGGGTACTCTGACTTCATTTTCTTTTTTTAAAAAAAACACCTTTGTGAAGTGCAGGAATTGCTGAAAAACAGGGTAAGTTGGTTTAGCTTGTCTACTGGAAATGTAATATTAAATCCATTGTATCTACAGAAATAGCAAACAATTTGAATGGCCTTTCCCAGCAGGATATAGGAAAATATACCAAAAAACAGTACTAACAATAATCTGATGAGAAAAGCTGAGGAAAAACTATAAAGTGCTTCTCAATAATTATTTATGTGCATGCTCACATCTAGCAGTACTCCATGGTTACTGTGAAGTAGATGTTTTCCTTTTTTTGAGGCAGGCAGAAAGCGATCTCAATTTATTTTGTAGTTATTTCAGTATGCCTCAAGGTTAGACTGTGCCTCAGGATAGGTATAGCAAAGCAGCTGATGTATGGTAACTTATTATGCAAGGGTAACTTACCCATTTGCTGGCACTCTGCTTTTAAAATGTATCATGTTGTTTAAAATTTGCCTTGTTATGTTTGCTGGTTTTTCAAATAGATTTGGGCAGCCATGCTTTTGGTCTCAATTAGACAGACAATTTCTTTAGGCATTTTTTTGCTGCTTCACTGAAGTAAAGAAAATGTTTTCTATCCATTTATTACATTCACTGGCAGTTTCATTACTCTGGGTATTCAAAACCCATAGGATGAGAATGGCAGCTTGGAAGCAATCCAGAATGCTCACAGTTAACGGTGTTTCGAAGAATCATGTTCTGAGTTATCTGATAAAGGTTTCTCTTCTTTATTGCACTTATTGATGTCTTTCCTGATGGGCTGGGGCACTGAGTGGAACTGCTAAGGGAAAATAGTAAATGTTTATTTCTAGAAGAATGTTGCTTACATTGTCACTTCAGCAGGATACAGTTCTTGGTATTAGCCTTCTAAATCTTGATTAATTCCCACTGTGCCTCAGCTTGTAGTGAGTTTCTAATAAATGAAACTGGTGTAGTTGCCATATCAATATTTTATGTAATATATAAGGTGGGGTTTTTCTTTCTTTCTTTTTTTTTTTTTTTCTCTTTTTTCTTTTTATTTTTTTCTCCTTGCTTACACGGTGTTCTGGGATGGGAGAAAAAGCCTTGGTTGTTCTGGCTTCCAGGACTTTAGAATAAAGCACTTTCCAATACTTTGTGGCCTGCCTGTTCTTTAAAGTTGCAGATACCCAAGGCTCAGACTGATGTAGTTCACAGCAGGCAATAGCTAATTCTAGTTAGAAATGGTACCATACAGGCATCTTTTATTTATTTATTTATTTATTTATTATTTTTATCTGACAAACTGTGACATTCTGATTCCTGTATGGACATGGTGGTACCCGATCAAGGTGCAAGTCATTACTGCGCCCTGTCAGGCAATGTTTCACCATGACATAGTACTATATTTTTCCACATGTGATAGGAGAACTACTTTAATGTACGTAGCAAGAGTGTTCTTAAACATATGCAAAAGTGTTTGAAGGTAACTTTTCAGGAACATTTAAGGTGGAGAAGTCTGTGTATGCCAAGGTGCTGATACTGGTTAATTTTTACATTCTCATGAGATGATCTCATTCATCCTAAATTTCTGAGCCCAGGGTATAAACCACTCTTTTATTTATGTATTTATTATTGTCATTATTATTATTATTATTAATTTGGTCATAATTGGAAAATTAATATACTTTTCAATCTGCTTGTTTTCAAGCAGACCTTGTTTTGAAGATAAGCATAGTGTCTAAGCATGCAGTATCAATAGGATTTTGCTGTATTTCCAGGATTAATTAGAAAAAAGCATATAAACTAGAAATATTTACTAACTTTAAAGATTTTTTTTGGTGGATATTTCTCTGAACACCTCTGTTTGTCTAAGCATACAAGTGTTCCGAAGAAACCTGAATAGCCATAGAAAGAAACAGGAAAGATGGAATAAGAAATAAACGTGAATAGCCACAGGTCACAGGTTTAGCCTTGCTGTGTTTTCCTGTTCTATTTATTAGTATTTCACTCCCACCAGAGATTTCGTATCTACGTTGGCCCTGTGCTTCCCATTGTGAAAAAAATTGTTCTGTTCAAATAACACAGGGGATGTGAGAAAAGAAATGTAATCTCCGCTTTAGCTAGAAAAGAGGTGGAGGTAGTCTGTTTGTTCCCTGGTCACACAGGATGTCTCAGGGAGTCAGAAATTGAACCCACATTGCTTGCTTGAGGCCCACTAAGTCCCCAAAATGTATTTCTCTAAAACAGAATGGAATCACTAGTTCAACTTACGAATTTTAGTACTTCCGTGGACACTCTTTGGAGCATCGGATTTCTTTCTTTTCTTTCTATTTCAATTCATCCTCTTTTCTTGTCTTCCATTTCCTAGTTTGCATTAACAATTATTGTGTGATAGAATGGGATTTAAAACTTCAGTGGACTGAAGGTATGAATAAGACTAAGTTTAAATAATAGTTTGAACGTAAGCCATTTTTTCAAAGAGATTGCATAATATTTATTGTCATTGCCATACAGAAGATTTAAATGTTTCCATTTTTTTTTTTTTCATAAATTGCTGCATATGCAAATATGGTATGATATTTCAGATGTGCATATAAGAATAAAACAGTTGCAAGTTTTTTTCTTCTTACTGTATTAGAAACAAATTGATAATATCTTAAGAGTGTAGGTTTTAATTATTTTCTTGCTACAGTATTCAGAATTTGGTGGCTTTTTATGTACAGTGCATAGATTGAAGCTGATGCATTCAATCCTTTTTCTGGGCTGGTGGTACAGGGTGGATCTTCCCATGATCTATTCCTGTAGAGCATTTGTCTACTTTTGTATCAGGGCATTTCTTCAGCAATGTAGGTGCCGGTTTCTTCTACTGATTTAAATTTCTTTTAAGATCTGTTTTTAGCTGAATGCATGAAGATGAACACATTTAGTCTAAATCACAACCAGCACAAATCTGTTTACATATTTGAAAACCACAACTTTCATCCTTTATGTAGAAAAAACATTTCAGGGATCCAAAGCCAGTGGCTTTTGGCCTCTGTTGGGTTTTAATATCTGAAGACTGTTTTGGAGGTTTTGAGTGCTGCTGAACACAAATGTAAAATGCCAGCCTTTGACATTGTTGTGGCAGCTTGGCTTTGTTAGCAGATTAGAAGTCAGTACATAGAATTATTTTAAACAATTAGCTGAATACCTAATCTGAGTACTGGATTTACTCTGTATTTTTTTTTTTTTTTTTTTTTTTTTTCTCCACGTTTCTTTCCATATTTTACCAAAGCTAAGTTAGAAATTGGTATAAGGTCATTTGTGATTGTAGGAAATGGTGATAAAAACTGAACCAAAATTTAGTTTTTTACTAACTTATCTAAGAGGAGACTTGCAAGGGGGAGACAGGTTTTGCATAGTGTTTAGCAGCTCATTTTAGCCGTCTCTTTAGGTTTATCATTTTATTTTTTGAAGCTCTCCCAAGGATCCTTTCTGACCATGTCCAGGTAGAACAAGTGCAGCCACCCTGGGGAGACACTGAATGAGCATTAAATGACGAATTGGTGTCACCACAAAGAGTACTGGTGAAAAGATATTGCAGATATACATCTTGCTGTGTTTTATCTGAAACTAAAACCTTAGGAAACAATTGGACTGACTGGCAAATAATCCATGTTTGTGAATGTGATTCTTAAATAAGCCTCGTTTTTGTACAGTACCTGTGTTAATATTCTATCCGCCTTTGGAAGAAGAACTGCAATATCAAGGTCACCTTGATATGTATCAATCTTAGGATTTTATTGGAAGAATACTCTAAAAATTACATCTGTTCAGGTATATGAGATAGCAATTACATGAGCATAGATATTATGATTTTTAATTCAGCTTTGTCAGCTAGCTACTGCAATGCTGACTGTACCTATTTAGTTAATGCGTATATTGTGAAAATAGACTATTAAACAGAGAAATTAGGATAAAACCAACAAGAGACTTACGTACAAAATATACTTTCTCTATCAAGATTATTGAAATTCTACATCTTAAAGAACTTTTATAATATATATAATATAATAACTATATTATAATATATATAAAATAATAACTATAATATAATATAATAACTACCAAAGGTAGTTATTATATTACATTCTTATTTAATCAGTAGCTATGTTGATACCTGTTAACCTGTGTTCTCCTTTTCTCTGTGCAGCGATATTTCAAAATACTGTGAAATTCACAAGGAATGCCTAAAAAAAAATCAAGGAAGTTTTTTACTCTTTTTCTGTGGACTTCAAAAGTTCTTTGAAGGTTTAGCCCTGAAATTTTGCTACCTTTTTGTTCTGCTGTAGGCGTGTTGTCCACTGTGTCCTGTTGCTTCTCAGAGCCCTCCATAACCATTGCTGCCACCTACGACAGGGCCACAGAAAGTCCATGACCAACACGAACTAATCAGTTTTGTTTCCTCATCTCTTTGTAATCACCAATCAAAATGAACTTTATTTGCATCAACATAGAATCTACATGCAAAATGGACATTTGTTCATTTTGATAAGCTTCCTGAAAGGAAAAAGAGCTTTAGATTGATAGTAGCTAAAAAAATGGGAAAGGTATCTTAAAAACTCTTATGAAGTACTTCATAAAACTCGATTCTGAGAAAGCACGTAGTGAGGTTCTCCACCTAAGCTCACCTATTTTAATTCTTTGTACAAACCAAGCGGTCTTAACTGTATTCACTGCGGCGTGTGGGGAATGTTAGTGGCAGCTCCCAAGGCCGGCGGTGTTCGGTGTATGGCATGGGCAGCAAGGAGCAGTGCTCGTTGGTGAGCACATCTCTTTCTCCTCAGTGCTTGGCCAAGCTCAAAAACATTTACAGCAAGGAACATCCATCACAGCACACTTTTGATTATTTTGCTTGTAAAATGAATGGATATATTGACTTGAGAGGAAAAAAGTGCCCTTTGTGACTGTTTGAAAAGATTTTTTGCTTTTGTGTTCCTAGTAATAATGTTAACGTTTCACGTGTGACAAAAACAATTAAATTTCTTCAGAGCAGAATGAATGCTGATTCATTAATCAAAATGAGTTAAGGTGAATTTGGATTAATTGTGAAAGAATGAGTAAAGAGCTTATCTAACAATAGGAGAGCTGCATGTCTTTGAAACTCAGATCTAGTCCAAGCCACCAGAACATGAAAAACTGTTGCAAACAATAGTTGAACTGGGTTTTGTTCGCACTTGAACAATTTTTATCTTCAACACTCTAAAAGGAAAAGAAAATTGCCACAAAAATTTCTGCTACTTGGAATTGAAAGCAAGCTTAAAATATAGTTAAACTATAGAACAAACTGGGTTTTGTCCATTGTCCTTGTCCTTGTCCTTTCTAATTTTGCTGAGAGGTGGTCTAGAAAGTGGTCTCTGATAACATAGATATTCTGTTGATTTGAAGGACAAAGAGACTTTAAGGAGATAAGCCAACCTGACCACAAAAGTCAATGCTTCTTTGATATATTAAGTATATATAAACTCAATTTACAGTTGCATTTTAAAAATGAAGAAGTCGGAGTTTGTGCCTGATGTCTGATATATCATTTAATATGTATGAGATGTGTCCCCATGCAAAGCAAATAACATTCAGAGCTATAACTGAAAGACAAGATAAACAAGTGTACTGTATATTTTGGACTGTCTTGCATGGCCTCTAACTCTCCTGCATCAGTTAGTGCAAAATCTAACATTCATGATTAACTGTTTCCAAAATTAACTTTTATAATAATGTTTCTTCTGTTTTCTGTCTAAAAATATTACAGAGGCCAGGGTATACAAAAATTCTAGTCAAAGAACTTCCAGACAAGGTCAATATTAGTACTGTTTCAGATACATGTTAAAAGTGTAACATTAGGATTTGTTACCCCTGATACCTGGCCTTTGAACTGGTGGGAAGGTAAAGTTCCTAGTGTAGATTCAATACCTGTTTTTATCTCTGAGGATTCTGAAATTATGGATTTTAAGTGCCTGTTATGTTTTGCTATAAGTTATTCCAGGTCATTTCTAGAGGGATGGCAATTTTCACATTAATGATATATAAAGCTTATGCAATTCCTATTTGTTATTAAATAATTGTTAAAACTATCATAACTGTGGTGCTTTAGATAAATATATTAAGAAGCAGCATTGCTTATGCAGGGAAGGACTGAAATACTGTAGAGGAAAGAACTAGGTAACTTATAATACTGGAACACTTGCGTGAAATTTGCACGTAAAGACTGAGAAAATGTCTGTTTCCAGTGATGGACTGATTCACATTTAATGTGAGGACAAACCAAGGGAACTGCCCGGCTGTATTGGTTGCTCAAATGGTGACAGCGAGCCAGCAGTGTGATGTAGCTCTGACTAAGGCAAAAAATTCTTAGGTAGTGTCAGGAAGCTATCTGCAGGACAGACAGAAGTGTTGATGCATTGGAAAGGCAGTGCTAGGCCTTGGAGTGCAAGCTGCGAGAACGGCCCCCTTAACGCAGGGCCTGTCCTGCACTGGGAGACTGAGCAAGCCTGGCTCGTTCAGTCTATCAGGTGAAACTTGAGATGAGTTTGTAAGCATATTCTGTAAATACCTTGTGGATGTGAACACTGGTGTGGAAGAGGGAAGAGACATTTCACCTATAAGTCAATGATGAGGTAAGAAACTGAGTTCAAGCTAGCTGGTGGATAAGGCAGAAATCAGAAGAAAGCAGGTGAGCATAGGACAGGATTTTTCTCACATCACTGAGTTCCCATTCTATTCTATTACAACTGCTGTCTTAAAAATAAGCATTTTTTTTCCCCTAATCACTCTTGTTAGGAAGTTTTCAGTACCAGAACGAGTAAGATTCTGAAGCTGCTGTCCTCTAAATGAAGTGCAGGCAAAAGACCCAGCTGTTATAAAACAGAATTTATGTCCATAAACATGGCTGCATGATGACGTGAACTCTGACAACACACAGCTACATCCTGAGCTGGTGACCTCTGTGAGGTCAATGTCCCATTCTTACTTCTGTTACTGCCTTAAATTTCTAGATTTTTGTTATTTTCCCTAGATAGGTTGCTCTGAAGATTGTTTTGAAAATTACTGGTTATGAGCAGTGGCTGTGCTCCTACTTCATGTTCATCACCTTGCTTTTAATATTCTGAGACCAGTGGTGAATCTAGATTAATTTATATTTTTTAATCCTTTAAACTTACTTTCTTTAAGATGTATCAAAGATGAGCTTTGTTCATAAATACGTTTAGAAGATAAATACAGAAGGGGAAAATAATCTTGTTTTATGGTATTTGTGAAGCACACACACATCTTTTATATGCAGTAATTGACCCATATGATGTTTTTTTTCCCGCAGTTTGTTTCAGACCCTTGTGCCAGCAACCCCTGTCACCATGGCAACTGCAGCACTAGCGGTGATGGCTACCTCTGCATCTGCAGTGAAGGCTATGAAGGAACAAACTGTGAGCACTCGTTTCACAGCCTTCCGGTCTCTGAGCCGACGGAGCCATCATCACCAAGACAAAGCAGGCCCGTCTCATCCACACTGGAACCTGACATCGTTCTTCCGCACTCAAGAGCAACGGTGACGTTACCAACGTGGCAGCCGAAAGCAGGACAGAAAGTTGTAGATCTGAAATGGGATGAAATAGAGGTGAGAATGTTCTGTTTAAGTAAAAATGCAAAGAAAGGAACTTCTAAATGTTATCATTGTTAGGTTGTCATTTGTGCATGACGTCATGGATGTCTACATGAGAGGGCTGAAGATACGGTCTCTGCCTTGAGTTAATTTGCTGGTAAAATTAAACACACAAAAAATGTTATTTATTAAAGGTAATGGGCTTTTAATCTTTGCCCTTTTAAGATGCATTTTATTAGATGATTCTTAAAAATCAGATTTTGATTTTACTTATCTTTTTATTCCAGTTATTCATATGACCCCATATCTCCAATTATCATATGAATTTAGGGAAATTGGAAAGTTAAAACAATACCTTTGACAAATACATATATATATATATTATAATCCCATGGTGTTCTGAAAACTGTCCCTGTAGTGTTAAGAAAACACAGCTACTTGAGGATTAAAAATGGCAGACAGTCAATATATCCCACATCACACAACTGCAGAGATACAATGGTGGTGAAGGAATAACTGAAAATTTTAAACATTTGTTGTACCTCTTACTAAAACCGTCATCTTACAATATTTAGCAAAACTACAACTAAAAAGCACAGAACATACAATCCTTAAGAAATGACCTTTACTTTCTACTGTTTTGTGCACTCTTTGTTTTAAGAGCAGTTTTAAATGTCTTACATAGACTCTAGAATCTGCAGAAGTAAAACAAAATCCAAAACTTACCCAGTTACTGTTTAATATTTGTCTTTACATGTGCAAATCACGTATAGATGGGAAGTATGTTTGTTCACCAACTTAACTGAGAAGAACAAATTATTTATCTCTTGAAACCTTTTCCATGTGTATATTGAATTCATTCTGTCACACGACCATTCTCCTCCCTGCTGCTTTCAAGTCTGTCACTGCGAGGATGGTTTAGAACTGAGTTGCTGTTCTCTTACTTGAAGATGTGAGGCCAGTGCTACTGCATATGTTGTTCCTATAGCAGTTGGTACTGGAAGTCTCCAAGCTGATCTGGAGATCAGCTATAATAATACTACATATGTGCAAAATGCATCCCAAAGAACAGTCTCTGCCAAAGATATGAACATATGTTTTGGGGCAGTGAGGGTGAGGTGAAGCTTGTTTGTGAAGAAATATTTTAATTTCGGTAGACAAAGAATTAAAACCCTTGTGACATCTTTTTCTTAATGAAGAACACATTGTACAAGAAAGTCATTTCATTTGTGTTTATTCAGGATTAAATAAGTGAAATGTCAGCTGTATCTGTTTCTAACGTTTCATGAAGTATGATACTTCCGAGGTGTATTAACACACTACCTAATGAAAAAAGGAACAAGTTTGAGTTTAATTCCTGAAAATGTTAAATTTTGCATTATTCTTTGCTAGCTCAAACAAATTTATTCCTGTGTCTACTTTAACATTTATTTAAATCAGCTTTTGAAAATAAAATCAACCTGCGTACATATATATTGGATATATTATGACTCAGATTAGATTTGAAGGTACAAGTAGTTATAGGGCTGTATCACATTTTGGGGAGAGTTTGGGTCAGCAATGTCTGGAGAACAGAGCTTTATTTCTTGAAATGCCCTTACCCATATCTATTATTTTACAGTAGAATATATGTCAAGTACTGAGGATGGATTCTGGAGAGAAAGCAGTGAAGCAGAAACAAATACTGATCTGCTTTTATTAGTTAGTTTAAATGAAGTGTCATCTCTGCGTGGGTGCTTTGTATGTCCTGATCAATTAAGGCCAAGCCATTCCCTGTGCCTGTCTTGCCTCATGTGTCCTCCTCAGACTGTGGTCTGGTATTGTGTAAGTAACATTTCTGCCTGGTTTGTGTTTTCAGATAGATTTACTAAGCATTTCAGCCAAACACATAGTTCACAAGTAGGTATTTTAATAGCTGAAATTCATCCTTCTGCATATCTTCTCTTACCTTAATTCTTAAAATTGAATTTATCAATCACGTCAGTAAGTCCAATTTGGAGATTAGTTGTTATAATATTAGAAATTACTTGCCCTGATATGTTTTTAATTTGTTGTGATAGGTCTTGTATTTTTTTCAGTCATTCTCATGTAACATAGTGATCTTGTGTTCTTTGGAATTCACAGTAAGAGAGAGAGACCTCTGTGGAAGAAAAACATTCCAGTTACTAATTCAAGACATTTTTTCTGATCTATATTAAACCAAAGGGAGAGCTGATATGCCTCCAAAGCCTCTTTGGAAGAGGCGTCAAGAGTAAAGGGTTAATTGTTAAGCAGGAAAATACTACCTTTCCTAGTAGCTTTAAAAGCTTTGCAAAGCGTGATCCCCTTTCTTAAAAGAAGAAGAAAAAAAGTAACCGTAGGTTTTGTATTGCAAAAATCTACTCCTTTGATCTTCCTTGAGATTAAGAGGCCACAAAGGCTGTTTTTGTTTTTTGGTCTTCCAAGTCAGCCTGTTTTTCACCTTTATCTGTACTGATGCCACAAGTGAGCCAATGTTCTTCAAACTCTTTTGTCTGTCAGTCTGCACATAGAGAAAATTTGCCAGAATCTCTCCAAATGAAAGCTCTCTCAATCCAGCAAGGATGAATTTTCCATGGTAGGTGTCTCAGGAAGGACTCCTGAGAGAAGTGTATCTTCTAAGAGGGGTATGACATATGGTTAGAGTTGGAAAGTTTTCTTCATTCCTTAGGTACTAGGATCACACTTTACAGTGCATACTTGACCAAGCTTTCTCAGTAAGGCCTGAAGGAGTAAACAACAAACAGAAGTCTTTGGATACAGTTTACTTTTCTAACAGAGCTCTAGCTATAACAAATTAATCTTTTCTTCTTATGCAAATGTAGGCCTAAAACTACAAACCATTAAGAGAAAAACAAAATCATCTGTTGTTTTCTTTAATAGAACAGGGATTTATCTTTGTACTCAGGTACTGAAAGATATCTTTTTTTCCCACTTCAGGGAACTAAACTGTTCCACTTGCAAGAGAGATACAAATAGCAGCCCAAATTTTCTCCAGTCGAATGATCTTTCAGGTTACAATGTAGAAAAGATAGATATTAGCCAATAATAGAAGGGAAAAAAATAGTTTATTTATTTATTTATTTATACTAATCAAATAATAGATTCAACAAAGGCTGCAGTGTAAAAATCAACTGTAAGAATAGCAGTGTCCTACTCTCATATAGTACTTTTCCTTAATAATTCTCATTTTTTTTTCAAAGGAAATCAGCAGTATTATTCACATTTTACAGATGGAGACACTGAAGCAAAGAGCAGTAAAGTGATTTGCCAGGTGCGCAGCCAGGAATTAGAATGCTAAGCATGAGAGTCCTAGTCTAACATTCATTTATACTGCAATACTACTGCTCAGATTCTAGGTTTTGGAACTAGTGATTAGGGGCTACAGCAAATGTATAATTCCCCCTGTAATGGGGACAACATTTGTTTAAAATGCATTTTCAGTCAGTAAACTGTATACCTTTTAAAGAAGTGTGGCTGGGCCATGTGGAAGCTCCTGAAAGGATGCTCCTGCTCTTCAGAAACTGAATATGCTTAAGGAATAATTGTGCTTGGAACAGAGACCTTTGAATCTTGGAGTGCTTTCTGCGTGCTAAATGTTCATCTTCCTTCCTTCCTTCCTTCCTCCCTCCCTCCCTTCCTCCCTCCCTCCGAAGTGCACTGTGGGTAGAGGAGGAGACCGAACAGAATTGTGGAGGAGAGATCCATTTGAGGTTACTAAATACATAGAAACTCCATCCTTAGAAATGACAATTTAGGAAAACCTTAGTCTTGCAAATGGGTGGAGGCTAGTGGAAACATGCTTGCCCTTTTCTTATTCAATTTTCTTGGCATTCCTTCTTATAACTGCTATTGGAGTTAAAGTATTGGAATATGTAGACTTTTGGTTTGTCTTTGGACAGCTGTTCCTATACCTGTGTGTAAGATTTGTTTCAGAAGTCTGTATTATTTTTCTTATACCTTTAGAAAAAGGTATCTTAGAAACAGAGGAGACTGACAGAAACAAAGATTTCATTAGAATAATCTTAACTTTCTTAATATTCTGTAATTTCATCAATTTTTTTCTCTACAATAATTGTGTATGGAACTTTTTATACAAATGCCATTCTAATAGACGACTTGCTTTATAAGTGCATTGCTTTGCTTTATAAGTGATACCCTTAAAATTATTAAAAAACAAAAAAGAAAACAAACAAACCCAACAACTCCAAAACATCTGTACAAAACAGAAGAGAAGCTCACAGAATTAATATCTTAATATACTCCCTTGCTGAAAGATGTTTAATGGATAGTCATAAATACTAGCTTTCCTAACATCAAAACCCTCCTACCCCCTTTCAGGACAAAATTACTGTATAGAAAATTCTTGAGAGTGTAATTATGACAAGATATTGAAGCCCTGCTGGTCTGGATCTATATTGATGGGTGCGGGGCTCAGGACTTTTTTTTTTTTTTTGAAAGTATGATGCTGTCTTTAAGAAATACCTGGATTCTTAGCCGCTCTTTCAGGAATCACTTCGAAGTTTTGGAGAGTCTGAGTGAAAAAACACCTGAAAGTTTTACTATCTTTCATTGCCTTGATGTAAAAGCACATGGAGTAGGAGTATCTCTGGCTGACCTGACAGACTTCAGTGAAGTTTACTTCCTAGCTTTTACTCCAATGACCTGAGCTTGTAGTCTTCATGTAAAGATTTGACGGTGTGGAGTTTTTGCTTTAAGAACTTGTTTTCACAGTGCTTACCTCTATTATTCAGAACAGCTCCATATGCTCTGGCATAAGAAATGACCGTTACTTGTTCAAGGAAATAATATCAATGGAATGATTTACTGTAAGATTTTATGAAGATGGCATTCATGTTGGTGTCCAGCTTGAGACAAGAAGGCATCTGACTAATATGATTACCCAGGTAATTTATCTGAGAAACTGTCATTGTTTAAGATAACCTACTATGCTTGCTGAAGCATCTACCGCTTCATGTAATATTGACATTAATAACCTTTGTCAGCAACACAAAGGTTTAGTAATGTTACCTAGAAGATTGCTGTGCATCAGAACCTTTTGTTACTGCATCTTCTTGGCAGTGTGATTGCTGACTCTACAAAGTAGCTTTAGCTCAGATGAGCAAAGAAACACAAACTGCCTGTGACAGAATTTGCTGGGTATACATGTAGACTTCCTTCCGTTAAATTTCAGTGCTACAATAACTGGCAAGTCTTCTTCATTTGATACTGTTTTTGGATGCAGTCTGTCAGCCTTCACTTGGTGCTCTTCAGGGAGGCACTACTCCTACTCTAAACACTTCTGCTTTTCTCTCCCACTGGTGAGATATGTTAGAAGGAAGCCTTTATTTTCTTTCTGTTCTGGTTTTCTTTCAAGCATCATCCCGTATGAGACTCTTGAGGGTAGAGGCAAATACACTTGTGTGGGGTTTAAGCTGTATAACACTAGCTTTCTGGAAGCAGTAGTTTTTTCATGCTGCAGGACAAGGGAACTGCTTTTCTTTTATAATTTTGTTCTGAATGAGGTTTCTGTGCCAGAAATGATCCTGGTTTATTGCTTGGCATCTTGTCTAAAATAAGATAGTAATTGATCCCTCTCTTCTCATTCTGTTATGTTGGCTTTTCCTACATCTCTTCCTTTTTAATTTTCTGCAGACAGCAGTTCAAGATCTTGTAGTCAATATCTAACCTGTTTAAATTCTCTACAGTACTTCTTTCCTTGCATAAATGACAGCTGACAGACATGTTATATTTCTCAGAAAATAAAAGATATTTCTTGTCACCCTATGAGATTTGGAAAAGAAAAAATCCTGCAGGCTTTATCCTGATGGAAAAGTAGTTATATGTTTAGAAGAGGCAAAACTGGAAGTTATGAAACTTACTTTATTGAATTAAAAGTTAATATGCAATCCCTTGGAAAAAGATTTGAAAGAATATGTGCAAGAACACTCTTCATAATGCATTCATTATGACTGTTTCTGTGCTACTGGAGAAAGGAAAGGTTGTCTTTCTTAATGACCACATCAGTTTTCATGGGAGACCACCCTAGCACAGTCTTGTTTTTCTCGAAGAACTAATTTTAATACTTTCCTTATTGACATGATGTCTTTTCAAATATGCTTAAGCATATGTTTAAATTTTTAAGCCTAGAGCATTTTTTTCCTTGTAAGTACTAGTTATTTCTTGACAATTTTCTTTAAGATAAGTTGATATACATCTCTTTTATTTAATTCAAGAAGGATACGTGGGAATGATGTGTTCATTCATGTATTCTCTTTAATTCCAGACCAATTTGCCCAACTTCACTTTGGCTGCAAGGCTGTGCAGGTTTCTTTCTTGCCCCATTAGGAATAATAGCTGGAGAATGGTTGTTGAGACGGAAAGATAAGAGAATAACCAAAGAGAACTTTCAGAGCTAACAGAGGAGGAAAGTGCCACATCACGTTGCACAAGTGTTTGCACTTGTCTATAAATTTTTTTTATTAGTGTAACCCTTGGGAATGTTTTCAAAATGAAGCACTCATTTTGTATGCTGGAGTGGAAAAGCATACAGCTTGTGAAAGCTGGGATATCACTGAAGTTAAAATGACAATTTACAGGAAAGAGTTAGTAGACAGATGGCTCATGAAGGGAATTTTTATTCACAGAATCACAGCCTAGGTGAGGTTGGAAGAGAACTCTGAAGACCATCTAGTCCAACTACCTTGCTCAAAGCAGGGTCAACCAGAGTAGGTTGCTCAGAACTGTGTTCAGTCAAGTCTTGAATACCTCCAAGGAGAGGAGTCTTCAAAATTCCTGGTCAAAATGTTCTATGACTGGAAATATTCATTATTATTCAGAAATATTCATCAATATCTAACAGGGTATTGTGATACTGCTAAGGCTAATGTGTTTGGTCATTACTTTTAAGTTTGAGGACAGTGTGGTGTGTTTTGCAGGAAATAAAAGCTTTCTGCAGTCCTTTAAACTTGCTGAGTTGAGATACAGAAGAAATGTGAACATTTATCACTCTAGCAGAATGACTGTGTTTTTGCATTGTTCAGGATTAGCCTACCAGTGGTGATAAGGCTTTGTAAAATTGCAAATGTCGGTATGGTCAGCTTTCCAAGAAATATGCTATGAAATTTCATTTACAACAAATATCTTCAGAGAATTATTATTAGTAGTGAAATACTACGTATATGTATGGTAGCATAAATTGTAGTCTTAGAATCTGTATGTTACTTTTTTTAGTCTCATCAAGTTAAAGATCTACCAAAGTAATAAAAGGACTAATGTAAAAATATTCCCTTGGGATCTCTGTCTGTGTTCCAGGACATGCTGAATTATGTGTATGTATGGAGGTTGGTATGTGAGTATCTCCACAATTCACATTATTTAATTTTTTAGAAAAGGTATAATATGGAGGAGCAGAGTCTGTTGATCTCTTCCTAGGTAGTGCAGCTGATTTCTCTTTCAATCTCATCTATGCTAGTACTATGGACTGATGAGGTAATCACCTGGTCGAGTCACTGCTGTCTTTTTAATGTCCGGGGAGGTGCTGTAGTAATAGATGTTCTTCTGGAGACTTCTCTCTTCCTTTCTCAAACGACGCTCTTTTATCATGTAAAGACTCAAAAAGTTAACACTATTAAAATTGTTGAAACAGAAATGTAGTTTTTATATATTATGTTGTCTTTAAAAACAAAACAAAAACACGAAAACATGATTAAGATACAAACCTATGGAATATATATATAAAGAGGAATACTATATTTCGTGTCAGAAATTTGGTATTCAAAAAGTCTAAACTGTAAGTAAAAGCATAAGCTCTGTGCTGATATAGGAGCTTATCTTTGTAAGCAGCTCCTAACCATACCTCAGGTTCTGGCAGGTGCATGAAGATATTGTTTTCCTTGGTGACTATTTTTAAAATAGCTGCATCATTTGTGTTGTATCTGTAAGTCTGTTCCCTAAGGAGCTTCCGTGTTGGCTTAATGGATCTGTACTACTGGATGCAGCAAGGGAGTTTTGGAAGAGTTTGATCTCATTGAAGGCATATGTGTTTTTGTTTTGTTTTGTTTTTCTTTTTGAAATTTTATTTTTAAATGACTAAATGGTCTGTTTGTGTTTTTGACTATAACCATCTCACTTTAAAATTTTGAAGTGATTAAAGTAGGAAGTTTATCACATGCTCTTTATTCTACCTTCTCAAAATTAGTTCGCTCTATTTTCCAGTAAGTTCTGTTTTAGGTCTCCAATGGTTCTTTCAGTGCATTTTTTTTTCTTTCTTTCTTTCTTTCTTTCTTTTTTTTTTTTTTTTTTGAATGAGACCCGCAGATTGTTTTAATCTTTTTTTTTGTTTGTTTGTTTGTGTGTGCGTCCTTTATTATTGTAATGTATTTGTCTTCTTTGCCCTTATTCTTCAGTCTTTCAGTTTTGCAGGTTGTTCTGTTAAGACAGGAGAGACATGCTTAAAAATCTTACAAATCTTACAGATTTCCCACAGATATGAAACAAACTCTGTGTAATTTATTTGGTAATTCAGGTGTCAAAACGGTCATTTTTGTCTCCATAGAATTTGTCTGAAATAGCATACTTCTGGCACCATTTTTTTTTTTTGACCTTATGAGTGCTGCTGTTTCTTCCATTTTATTTTTTTATTTTTTTATTTTTTTATTTTTTATTTTGTCTGATCCAAGTACCATTTTGGTAGTAGAAAAAAGTCAAATTTCAGCTGTTGTAAAATTCTGTCATTTAGCATCCTACTGGTTTAGATAACTATTTTATCAGATTCATAACACATGACATCCGGGCCAATTACAAATTGTGTTTCTACTTGGAGAAGGGCATCAAACATTACAGGTATTCCTAGCAGAGGAGTCAAACCCCTGTATTTTGCTTTTTGTTCTGCTGGTTACCAATGAAATATTTTCTACTTTTGCTTTTTATGCTGAATAATATTTAATTCTGATTGCTTTGCAAACCATATTTTTTCCCCATTTTCACAGGGTTAACTCAGCTCTAGTTATGAAGCCAATTTTTTCAATTCTTGCTTTATTACTATTGTTGTTGTTGTAGTTATTGTTATTATAGTTTCAAAGATAGATCTACCCTTTACAAACTTCTAATATAGAATAGTAAGGTAAATGAAGAGCTTAAATTACTTTATTTCCTCCTTGTATTCCAAGGTAAAAGATGCATGAAAATGCAAAACTATATAAATATTCTAATATTTTTAAAATGTACTATGAGACTGTGTAAGAATAAAGAGGTTGATATAAATATTCTAATATTTTTAAAATGTACTATGAGACTGTGTAAGAATAAAGAGGTTGATTTATTTTCTTTTCTTTTCTTTGTTCCAGTAGGCATTAGATTCTCAAAGAAAATGAAAGTATAAATGTTGGCAAATTTAAGAGGAAGAGTGTTAGCCAAACACCTTTTTGTTTCATCATGCTTTGAATGTTAGCTCCATAATTTTTACTTCCAGGATTCAGAAATTTTAATGGGTATATTACCCTTTAAAATTATTATTATTTCTTTAAGGGAAGAATAAAATTACATCTCATTTTATTTTCATAAAGTATATGTATTCATATTATATGCACAAGAGAATGAAGCAATGAAGAAATAAGTCGAGTAATCTGTATACTTTGGGGAGATGTGAATATTGAGCATTTGTCTTCCTTGAATCAAAATCAACTAAGGCCCCAAAAGTGGTTACTTCCTTCATATTCTGGATTTCTATTTTTCATGTTTTCACAGGTGTTCCACAGTAACATTTAAAATATGAATTTGAATTATAAAAATAATTACAAATGAGATTCTGGCTTTTTTGTTAGTGGATGATTAATTCATGGAAGTATGTCAGGTATCAGTTTTCACTTCACCAATAAGGCTAATGTAAAAAGGTTGCACGCATATTCCAGGTAACTGAAAAATAGCATGGCAAAATCTGCTTAATAATTTTATGGTGAGATTGACTTATTTTTTATTTTTTTTTTCAATATAGTATGTTATTTCATAGCTGATGAAGATACCAGAGAACTACTTAATAGAAATAGAAAGAGCCAATTATCCTATATAAAATATTATTTATTTGAAAGAAAGGTGTAATTGGAAATGGTAATGGTTTTCAAACTGCCTTCATGAAATTACTATTCCGCGAGATGTGGAGGTTTCTGTGATATCTCAGTGTTGTATACCATCCTGCATGGTGTCTTGATCCAGTTCATGCAGTAGCTGATTTCCGTGCCTAGTAGTTGCTGGAGACTTGGCAAATAAGTCCCTTCTCTCTTAACTGTACTCATTGTTTTTCTCCATCTGAAAGCTCCATTTATTGAAGCAACTTGTACTTGGAAAGAATATTATCAGGTTTTGTTAGAGCAAGTGGGAAAATATTTTTAAAAGTAACCAGTCTAAAAACAAACAAACAAACAAAATTCAATATAGTAGGAAGACAGTATTTGCTGTTATAAATCTTCCAGAATCTCCTATATTAATGATGCAACATTTTTGGATGTGGCAAATGTTAGAGCTTTATCTAATAGTTCAAAAGACTAGAAGCCCATTCATCTTTTTCTAAGTATGTGATCACTTTTAAAGGAAGATACCTTTAGAAGTCCACAGTTGTATGCAAGAAGGTTTTGTCAGAACAAAAAATTAAAAGGTTACTTAGATTAATTTTCAGATTGTTTGTTTCTAACGTAAATATTTTGGTGAATGATTTTGTCCATCCTGAAAAGATAGTTGCTGTATTATTGGTGCTTTTAAATTGTTTTTATTTTTTTTCATTTTGTTGGGGGTCAGGTTTTGTGGTTAAGTGTTAAATAAAGCTATTTTTATTTTCAGATAACCCCAGATATGGCTTGTGGAAATGCCAGTTCCAATACCTCTGCTGGAGGCCGACTTGTCTCCTTTGAAGTTCCACAGAATACATCAATAAAGTAAGAATATTTGTCCTATATGATGGAGTATGAAAATGCTTTTATTTTAATTTACCTCACTATTTTAGACAACTGTTTTTTGGATACACAGGTTTGTCAAATGGTTTAAAGTATATAAAGAACTTCAGACAGCATTTCAGGCATCAAGCAGTGCCACAAAAGCTCTTTGCTTGATATAACTTTTCCCACATATTTGATGTTTTAGGAGACACAAGCATGTAAACTGTCTCTGGGCCATCAGAATATGTTAGGAATTAGGGCAGACATGCTGAAGATGTCAGTTTGGAGAAGATGCAATGTTTCCTTTCTCCTTCATGCAGTGAACACCTTTTTTCTTTAATCCCAAAATGCATTTCCTTATGGAAAGTGATTATCAATAATTATATAAATACACTAATTTTATTCATTTTTATTTTTATTTAATTTACAGAATATTGCTTTGGGTGTCATCAATCAGCCATGAAATCTTTGATGTGAATGTCCTACAAATAACATTTTCCAAAAATCTGAATTTATTTTCTCAATCACTTTTAAAACTCATGCTTTTTTCAATAAAATGCTTAGTTTGTAACTTTTAATTAACAGAACCTTACTTCCTAGAAAGATCTGATTCTGTCAGCTGGTATGAAGCATTTCCTATTGAAAATTTTATTTCAAATAAAAATCTGCCAACACAGTTCTTCTCTGGCTCACAGCTTTACCGCAATTTTAGACTTAGATTTTCTCTAAATAGCCTACTTTTCTCATACTGTCATCTTATCTTTCAGAATGCCAGCTTTCAGTTAAAAAAGGCCATGCTTACAGGAAAAAACAAACTGCTCCGAGCAGACAAGCTGCAGACAGTTTGGAGCAGTAACTGTAAACGTGGGAGCTGTCCTGTGCTTCCCACAGGACTTTGAATCATTCTCATTCATGAGCATTTAAGCCTAAGTAAGGAAGAGACCTGTGAGTGTGGATGCTCTAGCTGACTAGAATCTGTAAGCAAACGAGATTTATTATTATTACTTTTTTTTTTTTTTTTTTTTTTTTTTAATAGGGATAAACTGAAGTTTGTAGATTCTATAACTCTATTTAAGACCCATGATGGAATGACCCCATTTTAAAAAGGTTTGCAGAGTATACAGGGTTGGTTTTGGTCATTTTTTATACAATGTACTTTCAGTAGCTTTTTATTTTGTCAGTTAATCTGGACAGATTAATGCAGGTTGACATCTATCTTCATTACATTGTATTTCCTTTGTTAAAGACCTAAGTAGGACCTCTGGTTCAAAGGCTGCATATGGTAAGGAAAATAATTAGAGATCAGTAATTTTCTGTTCATTTGATTGTTGTGTGTGACCTAAAAGGTGAAACTAGTTGCTGTCATGTTCATACTAGCAGATATTGTTACTGAAAATGAGACAGTCATCACTGATGGGTGTAGTGATGGGGTTTCTTTTTAAAACGGACCCAAAATACTGTCAAAAATGACTTACATGGCCTAGTTGCAACATTTCCTCAACTCATGACAAATATAATTGGAAGAATTTACTTTTCTTGTTTTGAACTCAAATAATAATAATAATAATAAAATAAAAAATGAGAGAGATCACCCTGTGTTCTCAGTAGGATTGAAACAATTTCATTATAGGAAATTGTGCAACAGAATTTCATCTCCTGGTATTTGGAGATGAAGTTCTCTCTTTTTGGCAAGAGAGAATTAGCAGTTTTCAGCAGTGCGATGGTGTTGCTGTAGAACTTTTGCAGAATTGTTCGAACTCATTTGTGATTTATCAGATGAAATTAATGCAAATGGGAACTTGACAAAATAAAAATCTGTAATATTTCTGGCATTATGAGGTTAGTGGAAGAAAGTATTCTGAGTAGGAAGCAACGCCAACATAGATACAGTGCTCCCTAGTGGAGCCAACAGTATATATACAGTTGTAGATGCTTATCCAACCTGTCAATATTTAGGAAGGCAGCACTGACTCAGTGACCTTGGGAGCATTACACGACTCATTTGATTTGCAAGAATAAATTGTTCTGAACCTTCGATTTGGTATATCAAACAAATGAGTGTTTCTACCAGGACCTATCTCCCTGTATTGAATGAACATTGAATGCTCTTCAGAAGGCAAGAGGGCTGGATGTTTTTCAGCTGAAGAAAATGATAGTGTTGTAGTTGTAGAATGGAGGAACTATTCAAAAGCCATAATTTCAGCCAGTGAAAAAGGATGCTTTACTATTATGTACTTTTTTTTTCGTATAAAACACTTATTGGACACTAAGATGGTGTCCTTCTAATATTAGAAATTGAGACTCTGTACGATTAAATCTGCTTTTATGTATACTGTTATACAAATCTTACTGCTGAAGCATTTATTTATTTTATGGACATGATGGAAGCCTTCAGGCCTTTTCCTGGTTCCAAATTTGCCACATTTAAGTTCTTCTTCTCTGATGATAAGCTTTTGTTTGATGTACTTGCTGATAACACCAATTTCCCTTGCTGTAAAGATTCTTATCATTTATTTTCTTAGAATAAGGCAAGATGCTACTGCTTCTCTTATCCTGCTGTGGAAGGTGACAACCACTGGGTTTAAGCAGTGTTCGCTTATTGATGGCAGAAGTGTCACTCTCCTCCAGGCACTGGGTGGACTTGTCCTTTCTGAAGAAATGCTTGTGTTAGGAAACAACTACTTTATTGGTGAGTAACAAACTGACTTTTTATCACTTCTAAGTGACGATCAGTATTTTACCCGACATTTAGAGAAACAAAGAGATAATTCTCCTAATTTAAGTACTGCTGAAAAGTCCAGACTTGATAGCATGGCCATGTTTTAGACATCGTTTCATTCAAAGCAGACAAGGTACACTGATTTCTTAACAAGTGCGACTATTCAGTTGAAATCTAAATGATGGAAGATATTGTATATGCTCTTTTATAATAAACTATAACATTTTTGGTAAATGATAAAGCAAAAAACTCCAAGTATTCAAGGTGTAAAAGGTATTCAAGCTTAAGCCTGTACACAGTAAAAAAATATAATGGGAGATCTGATCTTCTGACAGCATTTATTTCCACCATTTTTAGTCATCAAGTTTTGCCTTTGTAAATATGAAACTTTAGATATACTGCATGTTTCATTGGGCAATTAAAAGTGAAGTATCTTTGTAGAAGGGGTAGAATGAAAACAGGCTGATACGTTAAGTGTATGGGAAATAATATTGATTTAAATGCATCCTTTGTGCTAGACATAATAGGTTTAATTAAATTGAGCTTTCTGGGTATATTGTTTGTTGTACCAATGACATGAAACCGAAGACATTGCAGTAACAGCATTTATTGTCATCTTCTTGAAATGCCGTCTAGCTTTAAATGAAGCATAAGCTGCCACAAATTGTTATTCAGCAACTTGTCATGCTAATAAATGTGAAATAAAATGCATTCTGATGCAGAAGTATTGGGCCAAATTCTGTGTGTGTGTCTAATACAGAGAGAAACCCAAATGCAGAAGTAGTGCCACGTTCTCTCATTTATGAGTTGTCACTTAGCACAGACGTTGCTTGAGGGTTGTTAGTGTAATCATTTATTAACAGTCAGCAGTGGTTTCTTTAACAATGTCTATTTCTTGCAAATAATTTTCAGGTTCCTTATGTTTTCATTATCCTTTACTTCTTTCCAAGATATTTTTTTCTTTTTTTTCTTTTATTCTAGTTTTGATTTTATTTTACCAGAGTTAAAAGTGCCTTCCTCAGGGATAAATTGTTAATGCTTAGTAAAAATAAATAAAAGCTTGCCTGACATAGAATAATTTGTAACATACCTGCACTCACAGGGACATGTAGCTAAATGTACATTTTAGTTAATACGTTCCCAGACAGATGGCCTAAGCTGCTCTGTGAAGGCTCCACTGGGCTATATAGCATAGGCTATTGATTTAGATACCTAAAATGAATATTGTCTTACTCTGTCATATAGTTTGCCTTGCCCTACTTGCCCTTCTGTAGGTATCATTCTGTCCTGGTGTTTTTTTTTTTTGTTTTTTTTTTTTGTTTGTTTGTTTGTTTGTTTTTTGCTTTGAATAGTTTACTGTATGCTAGTTAACAGGAACTGAAAAGACACTTTTTCCTTAATGAATATAAAGTCAAGTTTAGTTCATAAGTAAGACCATTAGTACAATTTTTATCTGATGCAGTACAATTTTTCTGAGGCATCTTATTTTACTTTCAACAACTTTCTGGTATTTGTTTGGTCTCAATTTCCTGGTACTGAAATTCTTTGTAGATTTTTTTTTTTTCCAGTCATTGTAGTGTAATTTGATTTATGTAAAGAACATGAATCATAAATGTGTATTGCAGGAACAGCAGGGAGACTCCAATAATACAGTGATACATTCATGAATGGGAACATCTGAGTGCTTAGTGAAGATAAGTGCAGATACAGTGCATTTGAATTTTTATAAATCTTATTTAAATTTATTTTATGAAACAGATAGATTACCCATAGTGCTTTTGATAGAAAATGAATATGAAATATTTTGTCTGCATATCTATTAATTCTGAGAAGTTGTGACTCTATTCTATGAGATAATCAAGTAGTGAGATAACTCATCAGTTTTCTGGACTAGATTATTTTATGTGGCCTTAGTTTAGTTACAGGTCTTCCCAGAATTAACTTGTTTTAATAAAACACTTGAACAGAAAAAGAGTGAAATGCTAAAGTGATAAGGAAATTGAAATATTCATTTGTTAGTTTAAAAGTGTTCTTGACCTATCACCATGTATTGTAAGAAAGAGAAAACAAAGCATCCTATAGATTTGCTTCTCATTCATATAGAAATATTCTGCTTGCTTTCCATCACTAATTCTCATCCAATAAATTGTATGTCTTGGGTGTATAGTTTACAAGCAAACTTAGTCAATTGGTGTAGAAAATGCTGAATTTTATCTGAGCTCCACTGAAATCCATAATTCAGGTAAGGTTTACATAATTAATCTAAGTTAAAATCGATGCTTTTATGAAACAAACACAGAACAACAGTAATCTAGCATGTGTTTTTATTGATGATATTTAAGACAGAACAATTGCAAGGTCACGAGGTGCTGTGGGACGCTGTAAGCAGAGCAATGCTTTACTCCTGGGACCATGCCAACTAATATATTTACTTTATATGCTTAAAAAAAATCATTTTCCTTCCCTTTTCAAAGGATTTTTAAAGGGATTCTTCTCTTAATTGGCAAATTCTGTACAATGCAACTTTGTTTGACCTTTAAAAAAATTCTTACTAGGGCTATAAAAGAAAAAAAGAGGAAGATCTGAGAGAGTAATGCAACTTTTTTTGTCTTTTGATCTACAACTTATCTGAGTCACTTCTGAGTGTGTTGCCTCCAAGTTTGTTACTCAGCATGGTAACTTTAATTACCTTCTACAAATCTTTCTGAATAAGATGGTTATGTCAAAGATTGTGGGAAATATTGTGGGAAATATTAATTGGCTTGTGTGTTACGTTATGGCAACTAATTAAAAAAACATTCATTTAAAGAAGCTTTGACAAGATTGAAAAGAATGAGAAGCTGGAAATAATGTACAGATTTGTTGATCGTGTGATCTAGGACACAATCTTTAGAGGCTGGAAATAATGCTATCTCTGAGACACAGAAATAGAGAACTTGATCATAGCATTGCTTATCCTGGAGACAGTCGAAATGCCTGTACTGTGATGTGGAAGGGCTTGAGGGAAGGAGAAGAGTTTAAGCACAATTAAACCAAAAACTTTGGTCTGTTTTCCACGATGTGATTTATAAAATGGCTGCTGCAGCTGAACAGCAGGGCAGGAAAGGACCTATGATGCTAAGAGTGTGCATTTAACAATTATGTTGTTAAATTACAACACTTGTCCCCATTAATATGCAGATGGGAAAGGATACTGAGCTGAATGAAGCCCATGCTTTCTCACTCTTCCTGCTTTGTGTAGAGTACTTATTAATGCATTTCTGGCCACAAATTGGGCAGTCTTCTAAAATAATGTATTACATTTTATTAGAAAGTTTACTTATCAGTCAGTGGAAAAAAAAATGCCAAATGTGGTTCAGGTTGTGAAGTGAAAAAGACCCTGAGAATACTGATTCACTCAGTAGGTTAGGTGGAGGATGAAGCATAGAGTATATCCCAAGGTGCCAATGGCATTTAAAACCACACTACTGCTGGAAAAAAGTAATCTGTAGTAAAGGCCAGGTGAACTGTCAATCTCTGCTCAGCTGTTTGCAGGAAAAATGCTTCATTTGATGCCATGAAAATTTAAAAAGTTTTGTCCCCAAATTCAGGTCTTTTTTTTTTTTTTAAAAAAAAAAAAAGTATTCTGTATTCTCTGAATAGCACCCAAAATAACTATTGTGTAAAGTGGAATGCTAGGGGTGGATATCAAGATTTGGAAAAGAGATAGCTGGGAAGTGGACGAGAAGGTAGAATTCATTTTTAAATAAGAGATGGTGACAAAGGGATCAAAATTTAAACATAGTAACTCATGGAAAGTCTGCCTTTTACATCAGTGAAGTTACAGCTTCACACTATTTGTCCCAATATTCTTTGAAGTTAATGAGTTATTATTTGTAAGCTATTTGTCATGTTTATAAAATGTATCATCCATATTTCTTTTAATTCAGAATCTTTGTATCAACATATGTACTAGAATATATGAAAATGACTAATTGCAAAACCTAGTCTTGTTACTGTCGCATACTTATTCTTTATTGCAATGTATCACAAAAAATGAAACTCAGATCAAAGGCATTTTACAAGTCTGAAAAAATGAGATAAGAGTGCCCTGATGCATTGTCAGTCTGTGTATGAGTCTTTCAGACTGACGTTATCCTGAATATTATTAGGTTACAGTCAGGGTTCTCCATAGTTGAAAGTGCTGCTTGTTTGACAGGGGTCTAATACACCTAAATTTATGCACTTCTCTCTTTCAGGGAATAATATACTGCATCTGGGAAAAAGCATAGGAACATGTATATCTTTTTCTATTCAAGTTTGTTGCAAATGCATAAGATTTACTAAATTGATTAAATAATATCTCTCTTGAGAAAATAATGCATTAATGATTTCCTTTCAAAAATATAAAAAGGCCTTATTAACGGATGATGAAGGATATTTTCAGCTTTTATAGCAACTCTATTGTAATATTCTATAATTTGTTGCATGCATCTTATTTATCCAAATGAGCAATCACCCTCTAATTGAAAACTAAAACATTTATTCTGGAAATATGGTCTGCTATCCAAATGGTTGAAAAGCAAAACCAACTCCCCAAAAGCATCAAACTCTTTATTCTTTTAATGCTGAGATATTTAGAAGTTTTCTAGAAACTGTATACCATCTATTACATATCTTAGTCTGTTAATTTACTCTGGCAATGAATTCACAGAATTGTTCACTACAGGAACAACTCTGTCCTTCGTGACTAAAGATACTTCAAGTCTCACATCCACAGGTGTCAGTTGTCATTTTGCATTTTCGAATTTATCTTGTAGTCCGGTACAGGTAAACCTGTATTGGTATACATTTAGCAAATGTGTGATTTGCTATTGAGTTTTTTGCATTAGGAAATGATATTTAATGCTACTTATACGATACTTAACAGTCCTATTCTACTAATAATCAAAACCATCATTGTTAATATTTTTTGGTGAATTTGGGTATTAAAATTACATATGTGATAATCACTTAAGTTTTAAAAAGTATTTATTTTGAGGTTTTGGGCATAAGGTAGAACAGGGAGTTGGCAGTGCTGACTCTGTGCAGCAACAGTGTCCTTCCTTTCTCCCTCCCCAAACCAAAAAAAAGCAGTTATTATTTCACTAGTAAAATATTTTCTATGCTTTCAGGTCTTCAGTATGCTTATTATGATATTAACAGTGTTGACAAAATGTGCTCCTCATCAGGTTCTATGATAAAATGTTGAAAAGACTGCTTTTCTGCCTTGATGTGCCTACTGCTGAAGATACAGTGATGGGACAAGTTTCAGAAAAATAGCAAAGCAATGACAGATTGGTGGGTGTTAGTATTTAGCCTCCATTTCCCCATAATTAATGCACTAGAAAAGTTTGTATATCTGTATCTATCTATAATTGTTTAAAGAGAGAAAAAAAAGCATGTAAATAGCTTAAAATTATTTGATATGCAGTTTTTGCTCTGTGTAGCATTTCCACGGTGCAGCATTCATGTCATCTTGCTACATTCGCTTTTAGTTTGTCTGTTTATAAAATGAAGAAGAAATTAATAAGCAAAATTTCTATTTGTACATTGCAGATAATAAGGCAGAAGATTTAACATGTAATATGCATGAAAACAGCATATTTTTATATGAACAGCAAATAGATTCTCCAGCAAAACCTTTAAATTATAATATTTATTTTAAACTGCTATTTTCACTGCAGCAAAAAAATCTGATGTAGACCTGATGTAGATCTGTAACCTGTTTTCCTGCAAGATGCCAAGTCTTAGATAATACAATTTAACTACTTCAAACTGTAACTACAAAGTGTTTGAAAAGCGGTCACTGCACAAACTCTCTTGAAAGTGGATGCTGTAGCATCTTTATGGTGTGATGAAAAAAACTGATGACTTTCAAATGCTGGCATCACTAAGGCAGCTTGCTTGAATCACTTTTTAAAGTCTTTCTTAGAAAGGAAAATTAATGCTTGAATCCTTAACAGAAGTGATCTGGTGCATTTGTAAAAGAATGGGATCCATATGTATATATGTACAGAGATGTTTTGCTATCTGAAATGCTGTCCTGCCTCTCTAATCAAGCAAAGTCCTGTCTTTAATATTTTTACACTGAGCAGTAGGGCATCTCTCTTTTTACATTTCAATTATTTGCTTTTTTGATGCACTGTAGTTCATTTCATGAATCTCCTTGCAACATCTCAGCATACATTAACAAATGGTCACCACTAATACAGACTGCAGGGATATGAATAGCCAAAATGAAAGTTAATGTACAAAATACTTTATTAAAATAAAGAATATAGAGAGATAATTTGAAATATCTTTATTTTGATATAAATATTTTTATTTTGAAATATCTTTTTTTTTTTTTTTTCTGGTCATTTTATCTGTTTTTATAGTTTTTATCTGTTTTTATAGAGATTCAGATTAGGATGCAAATTTTACCTTTGTCTTTTAGATGGTGAGTTTTGTGTAGTATATGTTTAAAACATGCATTTTTTTTCCACCAGAAGAGAACAACTTGCTGCATGTTGAAATTGTATTTGCTTAAGCAAAACTGAAATAGGACAAATTTATTTTGTAATAGGAACGTGTGAAATGAATTCACTGAAAACTGCGTAGTCAAGTTACTCCAGCTTTAACAAGTTACCATGTGCCAGCTGAGTGTCTGTGTGACCTCCCAGCCCGTGGCATATGTGCAGTCATTTGACTTAACTCTCTTTCACTCTGGACTAAATTAAATCCCATTGCCTTGCACATGCCACAGCTGGAGAGTCTGTGCTGCCGTAACGCTGTGCAGCGACCTGAGCTTCTTTGACTGTTTAGTTACTTTAGTGCAAGTCAGCATTACTAGTGGGGAAATTTGAAAACAACTATCCAGTTGATGGGATATTCATTTTCATGTGTGCAATTTGCATGTAATGGCCCTACTGCAGGCTGTATTGAGCATTGCCCTTAGCTGTGAACATTTCCTTGGGGCATAAGAGTTAACCTCACGGAAAATGGCCTTTTGATAAACAGTAGCAACAGCAGCAGTGTGAGCAGCACAAACTGTTCAATGAAGTGTTGATTTCAATGACTTTTTCAAAGGATGGCCTTATATGGCAAGAAGTTAAGCAACTAGCTAAAAACAAACAAGCAAACAACAACAACAAAAAACCCTGAAAAATACTGTTATGCTATACAAGAAAGGGTATTTAAAAAAGTATATCAAAAATCAATATCCTGTCCTGCCCTTCGTGGTTGAGTTACACACGCCTTGTCTAAACATACGCAGACGTAAACATATGGCTATTCACTTTTTTTTTGGTAGATCGTTTTAAGCTAACATCTAAATAACTTTACTCTTTAGTCTTCTTTAATTAATTAGTAAATTTTTTAGTATTATTTTTTATCCACTGCTGCTTTTACCAAGTAATGTTGGGAAATATTTCTTCTAGTCTATATCTGGAGGTTTATATGCTCGAATTGGTAATGCCTGGCAAAATACCTTCAATTTTCTTGTTGTTGTTGAAGATTTCTCTTTATTCAAATACAACTCTTATGACCAATTCACAGATATTTACATTTAGTTGATCACGTGGTTTTTGCATTGTGAGATCTTGGACAGATTGCTTTCCATGATCTATAAAATGAGGATACTAATGCATAATGTAAAAGAAAATGTGAGACATATTCTAATAAAATGTGTAAAGTGCTTTGAGATCTTCAGCTGGTAGTGTAACGGTAAGTGCAGTGTATTTAAATATAGGGTAGCTACTCTTCTGTTTTTAAGTTGAGACAGTTGCTATAGATAAATTCTAGCTGACTGTGCCACCCATGCAATCTACTGCAGCTCCTCTTTTTGCAGTCCTAGCTATGTCATTTGTATTCCATCACGCTTACTGCTTTTGTTAAGTGTGATATCAGAAATTCTGGTGGTCTACATTTGTGCCCAAAATAGTTCGCTGCCAGCTTGGCAGCACTGTGGAGATACTGACAAATAAGCACATAATGGGGAAACTGTGATACAGTAAATCTATCAGTAGATTAGTCTTGTCATCCTTCCCTGTGCTTTCACCATTATCTTGGACAGTAAGCAGAGTCCTTGAAGCCATGATAGGTCACATTCTAAGCTAGTGCCACATCTCTTTAATAAGCTGCATGCAAGTGGTTTTGTAAGTGTAAGCATACTCTTGCTAACTGGCTATTTCATAATCCCATCATGGGTTTGGGTCCAGCCAAGCTATTGGTTATTAATTGTTTAGGAAAAATGAACTTCTGAAATTGCTGTTATAGAGGAGATGCAGCAGATCATGTGTTTGAGAATTTTTGTATGCTATGTGTATCCAACTAATTTGCTGAGTTCATAAATATATTTTAACTCTCAGTCCTGCATAACTCAGCTCCAGCTTGAAAGTCAAGCTGGAGGCTGTTTCTTCTCAAAGTTTTGCTAACAATTTTCTGACACCCAATTTTTGCTTTTTGTTACATCCACGTATGCCTACCATTGTCAATCTGCTTTTATGGCATTGCAGAAGTGTTACTGAGAATATCACTTGACCAACACAATGCCTATCTTTATCATTGTAACGGTGATTGTGAACAAAGTATGTTTGTTTTTTTCAGAGTCCAGGATGACTTATCAGTGCTGGTAGTGAAAGAAGAAAGTATACCAATTTTTAAACAGAATGTGGCTATAATATAAATTGGGGCGAGGGGAAAGCAATGAGAAGTTTTGCAGTCCCTTGTCAGTGAAGAAAATAGTCTTTAAATGGCTGTGTTTCATGTGATGTTTTGAAAAATAAAGTATTTGAAACTGTTCTTGAACTGATTCTCACTGAAGACTATTTATCGCAATGGGAATCAGATACAATGCTTTCAAAAGCAATATCTGACCAAGGCTTTAGTGACAAAACACAGTAAGCATGCTGGTTTGTATTGAAGTTGGGATATTTGATTAGTTATAAATACTATTAAATAGCACTATTTGTGGGCAAAATAGCAGTTCTGTTATTGCAGCTGTATTTTTGAATCCCCAGATGCTGTGTTGTCTAGTAGTATCATTAAAGAATTATTTCAGATGTTCTGTACAATCATCCTATGGCACTGATGTCCCAGAAGTACTGCATCAAAGATTGTGAATGTCATTGTCTACCTCTTTCTCACTTCTACTTAATCTTTTGGAGTGGGCAAGTGCAGAGGAAAAAAAAAAAAAAAAAGGACAGATAGAAACTGATAAATGTTCCACTGCTGTCTTATTTCCTCAGGAAACCAGACTAAAAATACTTTGAAATCTTGGGGGACTGATGCTTTACAGGTGTCCTGACCCCTTGGCAATCATCCTCTCTCATCCAAAGAATCTTTAGGTGGAGTTAAAGACCTATTCCCTAAGTTTGATTTAAAAGACTTGCATACTTTTGTGAATGAGAACTTTGGTGAAAGGAACTATTGCTGTATTTCTGATGTGAAATTGTAATCTATTATTTCAGCAGTAGGTAAATATATGTTAAAATTGTAATAGAGAAAATACATTTGAGCCAATTACAGTAGGCGATGGATTCTGTGTATGATAGTATTATGTGCATACTAAGAGTTGGTTATGATTTGTAGTACAATCTTATGTGTCATATTAACAGAATATGCAGTAAGATAAGAATAAATGCATTGCAGAAAGATATTGTTCAGAAATGGATGCTGCTAAGGAAGCAAATCAGTTTGTGTAGCACAGCAAAATCCACCATCCGTCAATCAGTACTAGAATACTTCCTTTGTAAAATAAATAAATAACTAAATAAAAAATCCTTCATGTAGTTGAAGTGAAATCCAAAATCAACAAATGTACTACTGATGATCATATAAGTATGGAGGGGATGGGGCATTCTGCAGGTAAAATGTAGCACAAGCAAGTAGTCACTCCTTACTTACTTGTGAATATGGATGCTAACTTAATCTACAGTCTTGACTAAATACAGGTGTAAGGAAACCATACGTGACTGGGACAAAAGATATAGCAGTAATCTGAATGGCATAATATGGTCTTGTTGAAAGCAGCTGAATACAAATAATATTGTCATCTTTTATTTTGATTTTATTCCTTATTTTTCATTCTCACCATGACGGTGAGAATCTTGGAGAAACAGAAGTATTCACGCTTTGTGCTTGTAGGCTTAAGCAGGTGAAACTACCAGGATGGAATGAATTGTAGCATATTTTACCATGAATACTGCCAATGAAATCATTCAGGCACTTCTCAGACTATCAACTTTGTGTGCACAAAGCTTGAAAATGCCTCCTCCGCAACATAAATGACTTGTCACATCATATTCTGATTTATTAGGTTTTAATGATTTCTGTAATAGTACTGTAAGTAGCTCAACCCTGAGTTCTTCAACTTGAAATACCCTGATGTCATTGTTTTAAGTAGATTTAGAAAACCAGTAAGGTTTAACTGAACAAAATTACCTTGCGCTATGAACAACTGTAATATTTTTCTCCAGACCTGAGATGAAAGGAGCTGTAAATATGCTTCTGAAAATATTCTCCTAGCGAGAAGTTAAAAATAAGCTTAAAACTCACTCCAGTTTAGTCACTGTTACAGAAATTGGAGAAGGAATTAGTTAACCTGCATTAAGCAGGGAGTCACATTTAGATGATCAGACAAATTTCTTCTAGCCTTTAAAACTTACAGATTTCAGAAAGTTGTGTGCAACTTCTGTAGAAGGAAAATATAGAGTTATGTTTTTACCTTTCTAGTATTTAGAAATTAGGTGAGATAATTAGAAATTACAGGAAACTGTTTGGCTTTCCAGTGAGAATAATGATTTCTTCAGTGTTTTGCCTAAGGGGTGTTGATACCAAAATAGTAACAAGACTCAAAGTGGAAAGAAGGTTGATTTAATATTCCTTTAGGGAACTTTCCTGAAGAATACGTAACAATCTGCTTCAGACAAGCAAATGTGAACCCAAAGACATTTTCTAAATATCACATTCTTCTGAGCACTCACATATAATTGCATGACTGTCTGTGACAATCACATTCAATTGTTAAAGGGAACAATTCTGGCTGCATTTTTTGAGCAGATGGGTAAAAATGGGGTGTGCAGTGAGGCCAGAATAAAATGGCTGTCTTAGAAGAGTTCAACAGATTACAATAATCTCCAATAGCCAAAACAGGCCATTAGACATGTGCAACTGTACCTTATACAGTTTTAATCTCATTTTCTAGAATATTTAGATTTATCTAACTTGTGGCAGCTGTACTCAAGCTGCTGATATTTGTATTGGACATGAGATTTTCCTGGTTTGAAGATATGATTTCTACTATAGACAACTCATTGTTCAAAGGATGCAGCATTTTAAAAAGCAAAATCTAAAAATGAAGAACAGAGAATGAAAGTCTTCCATACAATTTTCTTTGGAATTTGTAGAATTAGTCATGCTTGACACTTTTATATGCAGAATGCAAGTAATTTTTAACAGCTGTTCTGGAAAGAAAATTCACTTGGAGTTCAGACTATTTCCTGAAACATTGTTCATTGTAAATATTATATTGTACTATTTTTTCTACTTGACCAAGTATTGTTCCATCTCCAGTCTAAAACACAAGGAGCTGGACTGCATCTTGAATGCTCCTTTGAGGTTTATGCCATAAATGTATCCTAGAACTTAAAGAGGAAAATATTAGAAAAAAAACAGTCATACGCTTCCTGCATCCATTTGCTGTCATACTTTGTGAAATTACAGCTATTCAGATTATGAAAAAGCATCTATTTTTCCTTAAGTTCTCTCTATTAATTTCTGAAGTATAATCATACATTCATTCTCTGTCTGCAACTTTCCAAACAGATACTGAAACAATCTTAGAACCTTACAAGTCTCCATACGTTAAGGGTAGTGAAATAAAATTAGGTTCAACATAAGGTTATAGAAGGTTTTTTTTTTTTTATGCATATATTCTGCATAAAATATATACACTGTATCAAAACCACACTCATGCCACTTCACATATATTCTGCCACAAGTTCCCAGGTCAAAGCAGAAACGGCTAACTGATGCCACAAGCAGAAGGGCTGTAACCCATAAGTCTAATCACAGAGGTGGAATGGTGCAGCTTGAGCACAAGTGAAGCAGGTTATATGTATCTCTGACTTAACTGTGTATGTTAAGGGCTGTGTATTTCCTTGTTTTGTCTTTCCTGTTCTTGCCTTTTTATTTTACAGATATTTCTATTAGAAATATCGGTGATAAAAATGTTGTTATGCTCCAGTGCATTTTAATAGCTTCCAATCACTTTTTTTTTTTTTTTTTTAACTTTCATACAACTACAGATGCTAGCCAGAAATTAATGAATTTTCCTCTCCCTTATCAAATGTTATAACTTCTGTGTTTTGTTCACCTTTATTTCCTATGCGTACAATCACCTTATCCAGTGATCAGATCTGACATTCAGTAATACTTGTATTGCAAATATACAAAGTATACTGTCAAACTGAGCATGGATGTATTTGTGGACTCCACCAAAAGCACAGCAAAGAAACTGTCCATCTTTTACCATAATGCTGTTTATGATCTGTGTGCTTTCTAGTTCTATCTAAAGTAACTGTTGAAAATTCAGGTAAATGTTTTGCTCCACTGAGTATGTTTTTAATATTCCTTGCCATTAAAACTGAAGGAAATAAAAACTAAAATCAAATAAAAGTGGTTGGTTATTAGAGACCTAAGAAATGATAGCAGATTACAGCCCAGGAGGTAGATCTGTTTCACCAGCCTGTCTTCCTTTTGTTAATCAATATGACTGTTTGTTTCCAGACTCCATTGCAATTTGCATTTACATGCATTAAATTTTGGTAGATCTGTATGAAATAAGAGCAATGATGTTCTTACTTGCTAATATCTTTCAATTCTATTTCATTTGTTTGTCTAGCATCAATACGTATTAGCATAACTTCTTGTATTTTCTCATATATTAATAATTTTATTTTATTTTTAAAGGTTTTTTAAATGATTCAGTTACAAAGTGCATTGTGGCTTTACGCTTGACTGTGATAGTGAAAGTCAGTACCTGCATGCCTGTGGGAAGCCATTCAGATAAATTCCCATGTTCGGGGAAAGGAAAATGCATCACCACACCAGGCAAGGTAAGCTGAACTTATCAAGATCTTTGTGTAATGTGGAAAGTCCACGGCAATATAAATACAGGGGTCCTCTGAGTGTGCATATACCTTGCTGCTGTGAAATAGGATTCAAATGCTCACTGATGTTACTAAATAATAACAGTGTATTCATTACCTTTTTATAAAAATGAAGTGGTTTAAAAAAGGACTGATAAGAAATGCAGTCAGACGCTGCCCTGACAATAAAAAACAATTATTCAAAGCAGGTATACAAGGTAATGTATACTCATCTGCCTGTCGTTACACAAGCATATTTCTTTTTGAGATGAGAAGATGTGGTGGGCACTTCGTATCCCCAATCTCCAGAGTGGTGTGCTCCCGTTTGTGAATCTTCAGCCTTTGTTTTTCAGGTCTGATTTATTTTAAACTTATGTCTCCACATCTCAATAATTGCTTGTTCACAACTCAATGAACAGTACCATGGAATTCTCTGAGCATAATAATGAGAAGTAATGGAATGGAGTAATTTGATAATGTCTGAAAGTTTTCTTGTATAGTTCTTCCCTTAAAATAACACTACTGGGAGACTACAATGCCAACAGGAATTCCACTGGCTACTTTGTGGTTTCTGAACCACATAGAAGACCAGGCTGGCCTTCTATGAACAAGAACCTGTATGCTTTGCTACATTCTATATGTGTTCATTTTATTTCTTGGATTAAAAGTCATTTGCAGCACAAATACGTGCAGTTAATCTTTGGTTTTATTAATATTCATTTGGGAGATAAAAGCAATAGTAACTGTTGAGTAAATATTAACAGCTGTGAGCCTGCTGTGAGCACAGAAAATTTGGCATATTTAGGGAATTCACTGATAGTTCATCTGCTACCATTTTCTGATTTAAATTCTCAATAAGTGTGTTTGATAGAAAAATGACAATTTGAATTGTATCAACAATAATTAAATTGCTACAGTAATCTATATATGAATGGTAATGCTAACATCTGGAAGACTAGAACATCTTTATTTCTTAAAGATAAAAATTTAAATTGCTTGAGGTAATGTGTGAACACAGTTACTGCAAGATGCAGTTAGAAGTAAATGCTACTCTACCATAACAGTTGACTGATATCCCAAGAATTTATTCATTCATACAGTGTCCTATTTCATAGTTCAGTTTATTTTTTCCTGCTTTACTGTATTTAATGTTTTTCTTCTGGCATTTTGAATTTGCATTTCAGCATTTTGAATTTGATTACTGTAAGTAATATGTTCAAGCATATTATATGCAATGCCATATCCAAATGTCTTCCCTTTTTCCTTTTTTTTTTTTTTTTGGTCAAGTTGAGAGTTAAAGGCTTTGATAAATAGTCTTATTTTCTGTTTTTCATGTTGTTAGTCCTTTATTATGTCTCTAATTTCTTTCTTTACTGCAGGCTATATATCACAAAGAGAAAATATGTTAATTCTTGTATGTATGCAGAAGAATTAATATATTTTTATATTAAGGAAAATGCATATATTGCTTTTAATAATCACTTATGTTTTAAAAATCTCTGAGACCTGGCATTTGACTTACAAGGAAAATAAAATAACCTTTAAAAAAACAGACAAACTGGCTTCATGGCCGCAAAGGGGAGCTGTTATTTCACTCAAAAAAAAAAAAAAAAGAGAACTCAGTACCTGTACTTCCCCACCTTTTATCATCACATTGAAAGTATTACAGGTTAGAACTAGAACTGTTAGTGGCAAAAGAACTCCCTCATGTGCATGCAGTGTGTTCCTTTCCATGGAAAATTAACAGGAAAATTTGGAATTTTTCCTCTCTACCTACTTTTCTCCTGAGGAGTAATAACAGCAAACTTTATACGGTAGTGTTTTTGACATAACATGTGCAAGGTTGTAGTTCATGCACACCCCTGTAGCTGGAACTATGAGATGTAGAAATCATGCTGAAGTCCATTTCTTAAGAGTCATCTACCAGTTCATGGTAGTCAGTGAATTGGAATTAGTGGGATTCTTTAAAACTTGTCTCTTCAAATAAAATATTAACTTCAGAAGTATATTTTTTCTCACTGCTCCTGAATGCTAGACCTCCTAATGCTAGACCTTCAACACATGAAGAATATTCCCAGTGATCCTCTGCAGTGTCGTCAAACCTACCCCAGGTAGTGCTCTGGCCGGGGGTAACTCAGTAAAACTTCAGTGTTTCCAGATGTTGCTAATTTATGACCAGATTCCTACTCCAGGGAAAGTAAAAATCTTATGTTGTCTGTCCAGCCATAGAGATTTTTCAAATCTGTCAGTTTTCCTTACTCTTTAGCTTATTAGTTGCATAATAGAATTTCAGCCAGGAAACTAATTCAGGCGCAGCATAAGCATCATAGTTAAAAATAGAAGGTGAAAGTTTTGTTAAGCCGGATGGTTTTGCTATTGTTTAACTCATTTTAGGTGCGATATACCCTAAAATGTATCAGTCATTTCCCTAATGATGGTGCAAACAACTGCCAAAACTACATGCTTGACATGTACCAACTGCTGTATTGGTTTACCCCAAGATGCGTCTTCTGCATTTCTTTTTTCAGAACTGAAACTTTATTTTTCTTTAGATTTGCAACATGCCCTTTGTGATTTGCTGTTTGTTTTTATCTATAACTCACTCTGTTTGCACAATCTAGTCATGCAGGATGAAAAACGACTTCTTAGAAGAATACATAAAAGGCCTAATGTGGTGAATAGGCTCAGAACTGTGCTGCTGTAGTCATTTTGTTTCCAACGCCAAGAAGATTAATGGCTGTCTTTGTGTTTTTATGTACTTCATAGTTTTTATTTCAAATCTAGTTTAATGTAATAGAATGTTGTAACACATCTGTTTAATCGGAAAGTTAAATGTAATTAACAATCTGCAGTAATATAAGTGCAGTGGCATACTGTCATCTGTGAAGTGCATAAAATCTGTAAACAAATGAATTCTAGTCTTACCTGGAAGCCCTGGCCAGTTTTTACTCATTCCTTACTGAGTTACATGTTTGTTTATAGAATGTGGACATGCAATTGTAAGCTCATAATGACAGTTTCTTTTTCTATAGTAGTTGTCATTGAACATAAAATACACAGCTTTGAACTATGAACAGGTGATGCTGAACCAAAGTGATACCTTTTCCTTCCATTGTACAAACATTGTACCACAGCTTTGCTGCCATACTTGCTGTTTTTCCACAACAGAAGAGTGAATGTGTCAAAAAAAAAAAAAAAAAAAAAAAAAAAAGGTGTTGGCATCATCACCATATAAATATCAGACTTGCAATTATATACTCAACTTTCAACCCAAAGTCCACAAACAAGTTAGCTGTGAATGGAAGAGAGAAATCTTGGTACAAATCTAAAGTGCGATATATTTAGTGTGAATTTCTGATTCTGTGAAGGTTTTTAAAGTGAACTATGGGCATCCATTGGATTTGAGAGCCACAATTTTGCTGACATATAATGATTTCTTTCACAGATTGCTCTGTTCCATAACTTCAGCTCTCCTGTGTAAAATGTAGAAGAGCAGATTGTGTAAATATGAAATTTTATTTCTAGAATTAGAACCCTTGAGATTTATACAAAAATAACTGGCCTCTGCCTACATTAAGAAATAATGGATTGAACTGAATAGCGATTTCCATGTATTTATATGGGTTCATGAGGTAAATCCACTTGATTATATTTGCAGAAAGGCTGATTATAAAATACCCCCCTGCATGCCTAAAGGCAAATTCTCCTGCATATGGACTTAGTTTCCAGGATACTCCTAAATACAAAATATATATTTATCACACAGTAATGTTTTGCCCAAACAACTTACTGTAATGGTTGCAATCAATGCTGAAAGTCTTTCTCAACAAGAGAAGGTCTAGATATTTATTTTGTTCTAGTCCACTTCTAAGCTTCTTTTCTACAGCAGAAGAAAAAAAAATTGAGGTCTTATGGTCTCCCTTTGGTCTGAAATTTTTGAATCTGATGAGCACCGTATTTATTAATCTGCTTACTTACAATGGGGAAAAATACACTGTATTCCAACTACATTTGTAATATGAAATATATAAAAGCAAATTATTTTAAACAATTTATGTTACTGTCCAAAATAATACACATTTCTATATGATAGATCTGTAATTCGATAATCAAGTATGATTATGGATGAGCTGTCTACTGATGGGTGGTCACGGAATTCTCAGATAGTGACTTTTATACTAACTAGCATTATGGCAATGTGTAGTTTCTCCTTGACTTAGTTTTCCTCAGTTGGCTAGTACATATCATCTAGTCAAGAGAAAAAATAACAGTTTAATCTGGGAAAAGTGAAGATGACATGCCTAATAAAACTAATGACACCTAATCTTATCTACTGAATAACTTGTCTGCATCTCAGAGCTATTATATGTCATTAGGCATTTCATTTTGAAGTGTTACAATGCTTTTCTTGTGCTGTTTTCAAAACCCATTTTGTTAGCTACTTTTTAGGGTAAATTGATCCTTATATCATGCTCTTAGAGAGATATCAATAATATCTGAACTGTTTAAAAACTTCTTATTTCATTAATATTGCTGAGGAATGACATCATTGCACTGTTTAAATGTGTTAATACTTACAATATCAGCTAGTGTTGCTTTGAGATGAGATTTTAGTGAAGGCTGAGCCATGCTATTTGTGTCTGAGTGGACAGTCCAGACATCTGTGATCATCCTTCTCTCCGATTAATGTTTCACGTAGTGATGTACTTTGTATTTTACTCTCAGACCTAACATAAAGCAGCCACAGACTTGAGCCTTCCAAACAAACAGGTACCAAACTCTCTGTTTTGACAGAGTTAACTCTGATGGGATGTTACTCTTGGATGTCTTGACTATATGTGTCTCTAGTGTCAGATGTGGATCAGCCCATTACCATTTTCAGTGCATATGCAAGGATGAGAAACACATTTAAATAGAATCAAGACTCTGATCTCTTCAAACACGGCACAGAATCTAGGCACAGTGCATGTGTCTTTACTGGTACTCTCTTCATGTCCATTTTAAGCTTTAACAATTCTTTCAATAGGACAAAGACATTGGTAGCACCAACACAATGTCTTCAGTGTATTTGTATTTTTTATCTGTATAAATTAAAAGATCCCAACAAGCTCAGAATGTTAACTGTTTAAATGAAGGTATTAGCCTAAGAAAAACTGAATGCCGTGGCTACATGAATGCAGAGAGAATTTCAGAGAGAAATACGGGATACTTAGAAGAAATATTCCCAACAGATCATGGCTAGATACTTGAATATAAAGTGAAACTGCAGGCAGTACCTAAAAATTATTAGAAATAAGATTTTAACTTTATAATGAATTATTTTTTTCTGATGCAGAATTTCCCATTTTATTTATAGTCCTGGTTATGCTCTCAAGAGTATATTTGTTTTGATTTATTTTTATTTTTAGATGTTGCTATTCTAGGTTTCAGTACTATATTTATGAGATAGGAGATTTGTACTATGTGAAATACTATTTTGATAGGGAAGATAGTTCTATAATTCAGACCTGACCTTTATTTCTATAGGGTGAAAAGCAAAATTATTTTATACACATTTTCTTCCACCAAATTCATAATCAGTGGCTAAATAAATAAATAAATAAAATGCATCAAATAGGAATAGTCTTTAAAGATATAAAAAACATACTAGATTAATAATGATTTTCAGAGAAATAGATATACTTTAGTCTGGGGTTTAAAATTGGAGGTTTATTCCTCTCAGCTCCTCTATTTGATTCCTTTGACATGACATTGACAGTAAGGAAGGCACACAGTGTAGGACTGGTGTCCTACAGTAATTGTTTCCATTGTAAAAGGAAGTCAGACTAGGTGATTCTTATGTGTTTGACTATGAATTGATATTGGGGATTATCTTTATAATATTTTTTGTTTTGTTTTTATCCAGGTTATCTAGTTTTTACTTCTAGCTGCCTAATGTCTAGTAGTATATTCCACAGCCATTATCAAAACTGATGTAGAAAACCGTGTCATTTTTGAAACTATTTATTTCTACTTCCATTAGCATTAGACCAGCTATCTGTATTTGTCTGCAAGTGCTTCATAAGGGGGAGAAGGGGAAGTAGGACTTAAGATGCATCATACCATGGAGCACAATTTTATCTGCTGTGATATGATGTACATCCATTGGAAACACAATCCAATAGCCTGGAATAACAGCAATGCTCCCCTAGTGGGCAGTGCAAATCTTCACCTGTTTGCCCATCTTTCCTTTCTGTTGAACTACAGCCTCATATGGAAACCTGGCACTGCTAACGTCAGAGATTCTGAGCACTTCTGTGAACAGGCTTGGGCAAATATCATAACATGCATAGGGCATGTGCCTAGCTGGTACTTTTGGTGCTCCTGATAAATACACACATCGTTTTGAGTTTTGGAAATGTATGATGTTAATTCTTGTTTAGATTCTACCGGTGCAGTATTTTTAAGGAAAAATGAACTCTATGTTTTACTGAGAACAGTTTTTTTTCTTTTTTTTTTTTTTTCTATGAAAATTATTTTCTTTTCTCCTTAAGACACAGCTTTATTTCTATGAAGCAAACAGAAGTAAAAATAGAAGATAAAATACTAACCCCATCTCTTTGTTCCATGCACATTCTGTACTTTGCATTACAATGTTTGTGCATGAGACAGCTGCGTGTTTCTAGCCTAAGTGATCTGGCTTGGAAATGCGTAAGAGAGTGAATGCGGTTGCCATCTAGTGTTTAATGAACAAAGAAAGTAAGGTATTTAAATGGATAGAACAGATGAGAGAGCTTTTCTTGCTTCTGTCTTTTGAAACAACCTTAACAATCTCAGCAATATAAAGATTTTTCAAATCTAATATAAATTATTGTATTACTAACAAAGATGATGAATGCCACCCTATGCCTACAATAAGCCTTTTAGGTTCATTGTGAAGTACAGACTCTTTTTATTTATTTATTTATTTGTTTTAGGCAACCTTTTTCTGTGACTGCGAGGATGAGTACCAAGGCTCCCAGTGTGAGGAATTTGATGCTTGTCAAAGCCAGCCCTGTCAGAACAACGCAACCTGCACCGACCTAGCACAGAAACATGATGGGAACAATTTCACCTGCAGTTGCCTGGCTGGTGGGTATCGTATTGTGCTGTGAATAATGCATTTTGTTTTAACATTCGGTGCATATCTTCTGCAGAGCAGTCAACTGTGTGTCTTCAGATAGTAGGAAAGGAGGAAAATAAAACAACATAAGCGTAGTTTTAAAAGGCTGGAAGACTCTTCATGTGTGAATAGTGCCACAAAAAGCACACCAACACACAGCCAAGCCATAATGTAATGAGAGATTGTTCATAGCTGATAGAACTTTACCTAGTAAGAAAAGATGACCAAAATTAGTTGGTTTGCTGCCTAAAAATCAGCTTTCTCTTAATCTTTCTCTCTCTCTTTTTTTTTTTTTTTCAATTAGATTTTAAGTATACATTGTAACTAACCCTTCAATGAAGATACCTTAATTATTACTAGTAAACTCTTTTCTTCAGTTACACTGGTGACATGAAAAAATACTTCTCCAAACTATGCAGCTGTTAAATTAACATAAATTTTGAAAACTTTTTTAAAATTCAGACACTAAACCGAGTAACTTGTGGGTTTGTTTAATGATCAAGTGCCTGAGTTCTCTGAAGTTATTTTAAGGCCATTTACCATTAAAATTTGATCAAATGAATGTAGACATCTTAATTGAAATTAAAATTAAACTAAAGATGATGGTCATAGTTGAATGCTGGAGGATAAATTAATGTTACATGCTGATGGAAAACTTTACAAAATGACTATTATAGAAAACTCAGCGCTATCTCAAATCTTACATTTCAAAAATAAGCTCAATTATTGTAATAGAACATTTACTTTATTTCTAAATAATTTTAGAAAATTAAAGTACAGTAAAAGTTGTATAAGATTAAAATAAGTATCAGGTAATTTATTTTGCCTTCTACAAACATTTTACTGTACATTTTTATTTCTGTCAAAAAAATGGGCAATTTACTGGCTAATGAGTTATGAAATCACTTACCGGTCAGTTGACATCAGAGAGAAAGGGGTCTTATCTGGGAAAAATGAAAATGGAAGATGCTTCTGGAATAGATCATCAGCTCTGCAGAATATAAAAGCCATTTAATAAAAAGCAAATGGAGAAATTAATAATTTGCTCAGGGTTCCAGTGGATGTCTCTTAATGGTTGTCTAAAGATACACGTTAATGCTGGGTGGGTATTTATTTGTTTGGATTAAAAAGATATGGTAACAACACTTTATTCTGACCTAAGGTGAGATCATGGAGTGGGCATTCTTACATTCTCTTAGAGATGGGTATACTCTTATTTCTTACCCTAATGCACAGACTAGAGATCCTTCAGGCTGTGCTAGGTTGTTTAATTACTGGCCAAAACATTGACTGAGCCAGAAGCAGGTGGATGCAAGTGTTGCTATGTACCATCTTCTGAACTGTTTTGTGAACTTTGTAATTCAGAAAATCAGTCATGGCAAAAAATGAAGGCCCCTTCACTTCCTCCAAAGGACATGCTGTTTCCTACAAATGTACTTTTTATGCCTCTAGGGCTTCCTCTTTTTCTCTCTTTGATTAGAGTTACTACAGCTAATGTTCTGCAAAAACATGATTTATGTTTGGATTTTTATCCAAAATATAAAAGTATAAATCCAATAAAATAATAATAATAAACAATAATATACATATATATCCAAAAGTATAAATCCAACATGGATTTATACTGCTGTAAAAATTAGATGTGATGTTATTATGCACATGTACTCTATTTCATAAATATGCTAGTGGATAACTGTCACTTTAACAAGATACATAAATGTAGTTAAATAATAATTTAAATTTAAGAAAGAAAAGGTCAGAGTGAAGCAGACTTCAAATGTTTGAAAATTCCTACTGTTAACGTCATGTTGAATATGGCTGATTCAGAATTGTTTTCAATTTTGACAAGTAGTTTTTAATTAGAAAAGACAGACTTTTCTGTGTATACATTATGTTTCTTTTATGCTTTTACTGAGAACTGTCTTTAAAATTGCTCTATATCAAGTATTTCCGTCTAAATTTCTGTCTTTTTCAGGAGAAATCCAGGAACAACTCTAAAAAAGCCTACATGCAGTTCATAAAATCAGATTTTTTTTACTGTAATATAACTTTCCCATCTTATTATGAAATATTTTAAATACTTCAAAATTTGTGGGTTTAGTTGTATTAAAAAAATAAAAAAATAATAAAAAAAAAGCTTTAGGGGCAATATTTATAATTCTGATGTGTTTACCATAAAGCCTAAGAACATTTCCACTAGGAAAACTTAATGTTTTGATGTTGTACAGCTAGGTTTTGCGCAGTAACATAAGTATACTTCCCACTTAGCTATGAGACTCCAAAGGTGATTATTACTTCCATTATGGCATTCAAGTCTGTGATATTTCCAGCTTCTACCGTGAGGTTAAAAATTATAGTGTTTTGATGCAGCAAATATTATTTTCTTTGTGCAATGATATAAAAATCTAAGTTGGTAGTTGTTTTTGTCTTTGTTGTTATGATCCCAGATACCTGCATCAAGTGCTTGCTTTATTTTTTAAAATTTGGGCTCACCAGTTTTTAAAAGTTTCCCATGAGTTAAAGTAGTAATCGCTGTTGGAGACAGGCATTTCAATTACTAGCCTGAGAAAGTGTTAACACAGGTGTAGAAAAAACATTGGGTCAATACCGTGAGATGCATAGTAATAAGGAAACAGTATCTATAATACCTCCTATTTGATGTCTTTATTGTCTTTTTAAAGTCTGGATTATACCTTTTTCATTTGAAATCTATTTCCCTAAAATTTAATTTGCACATTGTTTTCATAATTATTTCTTCTCCTTGTCTCTGGAAGAAATGCTAGCTCCTACAGGGAAAAAAAAAAAAGGCAAAATTCTAAATATTTCCTTCTACAAACCCCCTCCTACTTCTCATGATGTGACACAAAGCTACCCATAGATGGAATTAAATTATTTCATTTCTATATGTGAACTCTTCCCTTCTGAAAGACAGCTTGATCAAGTTTCTCTGTAGATCCTCAGTAAGCCAAATATAGTTAACTCCATTTGTTACATTCTGGAACTTACAAGCTATACACTCCATGGCTTCAATGCATTATGCTTATTTAAAACAAACAAAAAGAAACAAAAAAAACACACTTTTTTTTCTTATATTTTTTTGTGTTTGTTTGTTCGTTAATAGTGAACAATAGTCTATTCAGGTGGCCTACTCATTGTTAACTTGTGTTTCTACCCATTAAAAATAAATGCATATTGAAAAATATTAAAGATGGGAAAATAAGAGTTTAATTATAGCAACACTAGTTTAATTATTGTTTCCATTTGCAAAATTCAGAACCATTCACTGTATGAACAGTATTTTGTTTCCCAAATATTGCTAGAAGGAAACGTTATGAAGATCTCTAACAGCACAAAATGAATAGGTGCAATGATTCTTTAAGTACTTGACCAGCAAACATTTTTTTTTTTTTTTTTTTTCTACAGTGATTGCTTAGGACCTCTAAATTTGTAGCACTTCCAACATACTTGGTATTAAACTCCCTAATTATATTCTCTTGCAGATGGACAAAACATGCCCTATAGATAATATTAAGATAGAGCATATTTATTTTTATAAGGCTGACATAAAATATTATCTCTGATGAGTTTTCCTCAAGCTATAGTGACATTCACAAGAAGCCAGATAATTTGTTCAGCAAGCTTCAGAGCAACACAATCATTTATGCTTTTCTGTGCTAACATTCTTTTGGATACACACTGAATTCCTGTGTAATTCTTAGCTTTCACATACTTCATAACGGTTTGAAGATGGAAAAAAGTTTTAATGATTTAAGTGCATTAAACACTTCATTATGATTCATAAAAATAATCAGCTGAATGTGAGAACTGGGAAGCATATAGATGAAACAAATCAGTTGATGTAGTCTCTAGTATTTCATTTCTGGTTTTGTAAATGTTATGTTAATTTAAGACCAATTAGAATTAGATAAAATCACTAAGAGTAAGGCTGAGGTCTCTCCACATGCCCCAATCTAGTCCAGAGGAGCTATCTCACAAGAGCACAGTTCTGGTTTTCAACCTTATTATTCCTCTTGAGTTTAGGTGACTTATGGGCATTAATCTAGATACAACAGAGTTTCTTTTTCCAGGCTTCACATTGCAGAATGTAGGATCATAATGTAGTTCTCAATAGCATATAAAAGCAATAAGTTACACAGAGAAGAATGTCTTAGAGATTCTTTTCTATAGTAGTGCTCTAGGAACTTCAAATATAACAATCTATGTTGAGACCTACTTTATGGTGCCATGAATAGATTTGAAAAGACAACTATTAACCTACCGAAAAGGTTTTAAAATGTTGATTTTGATCACATTAAATACAATTATTTAATCACAATAAGACACACACACACCTTTGTTATTATCTTTATATTTTATATTTTTTTCCTTTCCTGCATAAGCAAAATCTTAGTCCAGGCATGTCCTCTGTCTCATTTTGGAGTCCTTGTCTTAGATACCTGCTCACAGCAGTGTATTAACAGTGTCATCTAGTCCTAGTTTATGGGTCTTTAACACCAGCCATGATGCTTAAGATTTTATTTAGGATTTTTTTTTTTTTTTTAATAAAACACCTAATATATAGTATGTAGTTTCTTCTGTCATTGATCCAAGACAGTAAATAAAAATTGGAACAGGAATTTGTGTTGTATTTGTTGAGGAATTTAAGTTTGGAGTATTTAATGATTTAGATTCTTCTTTGTAAGTCTGTTCATTTTTTGGATGTGTTATAGACTTCAGACATATGGAACAAAGCAAACTGACGGTCAAATAATAGAGTACACACAGTCTGTAGCTTGTGAACTTATGGAAGCTTATTTGGAAGAGTTTGCAGTTGTGCTGAGCAGTTCTTCACAGCTCCCACTTAAACACCCTCTCTGAAGCCCAGAAGGAGGAACAAATGACAGTCATTCAGCATATGCACAAATATTTCAAATGACAAGTCTTGTTTGAAGTCTTCCTAAAGATTTTTCACTTGAGATTCAAGATGCATTTGAAAAACATTCAAACTGACTTATTTTTTTTTTTTTGGTTGTATGGGTCCTGATGAAAACCCACCACCGGTAAAATGCAATTTGATATAATCTCTAGATTTCCACCACTTATTTATGTTTGTCCAGTGAAGTATAAGTTCTTATTAAAAATCTCATTTTATAAGAAATTAGGAGACTGTCCCGGTTTCTATTTATTACTTTGGTTAATTTTGTTTAAGGAAACTAATATTACTGTTTCGGTGACCTAAAAATACATGTAGTGAGAAAATCTCATTTTCCCTAAATTTTCTGAATATTGTGTGCTGTTTCTGTAGGTTACACTGGAGAGCTGTGCCAGTCAGAGATTGATCATTGCATCCAGCAGCCATGCCAAAATGGAGGTACTTGCTCATCCAACATCCATGGATTCACTTGTCAGTGTCCAGAAGGTAAACAGTAATGATTCTTCTTGTACCTTGTACAAAGTGGTGTTCCATGGGGTGTACTTAGTCTGTATTTTCAGTTACATTAAAATATATTCAAAGTTGTACCTTAGGCCATAACTATAAGCAGAAAAAAATCCAGATGAGATATCATCGTGTCATCAATAACACACAAAGTATGGTAAGAGCTTAGTGTTTCAGGGCATATGTAGCACAGAAATGTTCCCTCCATTTGCTGGCACCTCCACAGTAGAAATTAGGCTCTGGCACTGTGAGAAAGATCAGACAATCTGAGGACAATTGTGTTACCCAGTAAATGTATGAGAAAAGCTGCCTTCCATGCATTATTTGCATATTTCTGCATCTGGGTCAGTTGGGCAAAAACGAAATGAATATTTTCAGTCCCAAAAAGATTTACTTCGTTTTCCTTTCTGTTTGGATTTGTTTCTTTTCCTACATGATCCTTTCAGTGATTCTCACTGGTAAACTCTGTAAATGTAACTATGTAAGATGAGGACACTGCGATGGCAATGTTTCATGCTTTTGTAACGTTTTGCTGAATGGAATGGCAGATAAAGTTATAAGAAGTGAAAGCTCTCAATTAAGAATTCTTCTATTAGTTATTTATAATTAAGATTAAAACCTTGAACTAATTATATTTCTGATGTCAGTTGATATGTGGATGTTTTTGTCATGACAGCACCCTGTGTTTGGGGTGTGTGTAAGGGTACAACTCTGATAACTATTCTGGTAATGTATAATTGCATAATAATGAAAGATTATTTCTAATTTCTTTAGACTGATTCCTTACTTTTCTAGATTATTATACTTTAATGAGTGACCTACTTAACAACTGTGTTGAAACACAGACACGTTTTGACATCAGGGCAGATTTTGCATTTGGAAGAATTTTAGTGATTGTCTTACAACTAGTGGTAAAATTCAGTGAGAAAATTTTTCAATATTAGACTTAGTTATTTATTTGCATTTTTCTTAGGAAATCGGTTCAAATATCTTTAAGGATGCTTCATAGGAAAAGGTCTTGCCATTAATAAATATGTGGAAAAATAGCTACGTGGGAGCAGGGGGAGAGTGGTGGTGGTGTTGCTTGTTTCCATGCTGCCATATTTGTTTCTGTGTGTCACGTAACTTAACTCCTTGATCCTAATGACCTATTAATCAATATGCCAACTAACTCTCAACTTCTCTTACTGCTGTTTGAGGCTCTGGCCATGACAATAGGGTTGTGTGTGGGTCCCCATGAGCCACCCTCTGCTGTGTGAGTGCTGTGGTGCTGCAACTAGGAAAGAGTGCTCAAAGAGTAGCTGCTTGGTGCCCTGCTGAAAGGCATTTATACCTTGATTGTTGTGTGGGGTGGTGGCTGCTCTCCTGCCCAGGAAGCTCATGCCAGCAGTGGGTCATCCATGGGTGGGCCAGGGCAGGCCCCAGTGCAGGCAGCACTGCCAGGAGTGCCCTGGGCTTGCCCAGCTCCTCTGTGTGGTGTGGGAGCACCCCTTGGCTGGGAGCAGGCCCAGCACAGGAGAGAAAAGGCCTCCCTTCATCCCTCTCAAGAACTGTTATACCTGAAGAGAGGGATGGAGATGTTACTTGATGTGCCATTGCTTGATGTGAAGTGTTCTTATTAATAGCAGGTTTTCTGCTGCAGGAGCATCAAGTTACTTGTGCTTCTCTCATATCCTCAGTCTTATTTCTATTTGGCTATCTCTGTGCAATGCCACTTAGTCCTACAGTCTTGTTGGCTGCTTTGTGTCTCCAATATTTCCCAGCATCATTTCTGTAATTCTAAGAACAGCCACATTACAGAGGCAGGACGGAGTTGCTGAAGGCACTGTTGCTCTGATTACTTATTTATTTGTCTAACATACTCACATGCTATGAATATTCTCCTCTTCAAAAAGCACTGGGGCATCCCAAGGTAAAAATTTACCGAAATACATTTACAACTCTTGTTAAAATCTATTTTTGTACATTGACCTGAATTATTCCCAATGTAGGGGGAAAACAACAACAACAACAATAACAAAAATCACTTTTGGAGAGAAGAGAAGGTTTCAGGAATCACTTTCTGAGGAATCACTTTCTGGACTGGCCAGGGTTATTCCCCTTGGAAAGAATAGTGTTGTATACTTCTGATTCTGAGTCCCTTGGAAATTAGCATTTTTTTTTTGAGAAAATCATTCTTAGGCTTGTAGGAACACATGCCATCTTTTGTGCATGGTTGCTTTTCTAGAGTGAGCCTGTGATAGAATAACAGAATGGTTTGGGTTGGAAGGGACCTTAAAGTCCACTGAGTCCCAACCCCCTGCCAAGGGCAGGGATACTTCCCACCAGCCCAGGCTGCCCAAATCCCATCCAGCCTGGCCTTGGGCACTGTAAGGGATGGGGCACCCACAGCTTCTCTGGGCAGCCTTTAACAGTGCCTCACCACCCTTGTAGTGAAGAATTTCTTCCTTATATCTAATCTAAATCTACCCTCTTTTAGTTTGAATTCACTGCTCCTTGTCCACTACGCTCCCTGGCGAAGTGTCCCTCTCCAGCTTTCCTGTAGGCCACCTTTAGTTACTGGAAGGCCATTGTAAGGTCTTCCTGAAGCCTTCGTGATAACTCAACAGCAGCTCCAGAGGTTCTCCTTGACTTCCGAGTAATTACTGCTGTTTCAAAGGGTGAATACTTCTGATGAGGTTACGTAGTTGTGTTTCCTGCTTATGTCCTCATCATGAAGAGAGAAGGGCATTGCTGCAGAAGTGATGCTTGGCATGTTTGCAAGGGCCAATGCTGTTGCTGCGGAGTAGCGAGTAGGCTCGTTAGATAATAAGGTGTTGCTTTTCCATCTTGTTTTGGAAGATCTACTAATGCCAACAAGCTCAGGAATTCATGTATTGTGTGGAGGGAGAGAAAGGTTTCATTTTTCTAGATGCTTTTTGAGACATTATCCTCTCACAGAGGCATATTTTGAGTGCTTTTCATTGGTTTTGAAGAGATTTGGTTATTTTTGTAGATACAACAAAAATAGTTAATTGAAAATTACAGGTGCTGCAACTTGCAGATTTGCTTTTTTTAGTGTGCTCAAATTTTCCGTTAAAAATAAAGACACACACACAAAAACCACGACAGATTTCTAATTTAAGTAAGATCTCTAGCTCTGCTGCTGTTCTCCTGCTGTGCGTAATAGCAACTGCTTGTTGAGAAGAGGCCTTTCTTTCTGTAGTGCTAATTCAGCACAGTTGGGGAAAGCTAGCCAAAGAGCTTATACATGTGTAAAAACTAAAACTGGAGATGTAGTGTGGACAGGCAGAAAAGGATAAGAGCAGATGGAAAATATCACAAAGGGAGAAGAAAAAGATGGCAGAAAAATGAATGAGATGGAAACAATGAGGAACATTCTTGAGACTGTACAATTCTCTTAGAAATGAGATCTGTGGCTCATGAAAGAGGCATGTGATAACTTATAGAAGGTGAGATTTGAGTGAAAAATCTCTGAAAAAGAAGCCTAGAATGAATATGAAAATGCCATGATTATTCTTTAGACAAATATATTGTCTTAATAAGGTAAAGTTTTTTAGACTTGAAGGTTCCATTTTCTGTGATGCATTGTAGAATTTAATGTGTCCAAAATGCTCAAAAATAAATTGCTGTATGAAATTTGATGAGTCACCTTTTATTAAAGAGCAAATTGGATTTTACACTCAAATCTGTAATGAATAAACATGAGCAATATTAAGGACTGAAAAAAGTATTTTAAAATTTCACTTTATTATTATTGTGAAGAGGTTATTCATTGCAATATTTCTTAAAATAAATAAATACAGAAATGATAATCATTTGTGATAAGGAAACAGAAGTGTTACTAATCTGCTATTGTGCATGCAAATCTTGTCAAATTGGTAGAATGAAAGACTTGATTTTATATATATATATATACATACATATATGTATATATATAATGTATTTTAAGCATTTGAAGAGCCTTTGCCAAGTTTGTTCATAAGATACTATTAAATCACTAGTGGAATATGATAAATAGATGCGTTTAATCTGAACAGAGCCAGATGAAAATGAGCAAACTTCTGTAAGATGTTTAGATATTTCTGAAGTTCTCTTATATGCAATTTCAATGTCCTGATGTCTGCAGATGAACTTCATCCAGAAAACAATGTTATGTTTAAGAGTTAAATGTTTAGATTACTTGAAATTCACATTTCAGGACTGATTTTATTTTAGTGTGGTCAATTTGATTTGGCTAGCTGCAGGTAATTATAGATAGGTAACACACAGAACAAAAGTGCTCTGAAACACCTGCTCATAATCGGAAAACAGCAAATTAATGTTCTTATTGTGGTTTCTGGGGTTTACAAAATACAGAGCTTGACAACTGTAGAAGATGCTAAGTTGTGATTCATATGTGTAGATTTGCAATAGCAGCTAGAAAATGCACAGTATCACCATGAATTTTAAATTACAGGGAGAAAAGACATTATTTGCCTATATTAAAGATTAATTTTCATGATTTTCACTTTTTCTGGGCTTCATTGTTAATGTAAAAGCCTTTTTCTAGGTCATATCTTGCAAATGTAATTCTAGCTTCTTCAGGTTTACATACTTGAACCTATTTATTATCTTGATTCCAGGAAACTAGGATACACAGCTGTTGTATCTGTAAGATTTCCCAAGGCTACCAGTGATTATAGAATGCAGAATACTTCATATTACCATAAGAGAGTCTAATTTACCTGTAGAACATTTTGTTGTTAATTAAAAATTTAATGGCTGTTTAGTTTCTGGTACTTTCTGCTAATCCAATGTTTTTATCTGGCATTGTCCCAGATTGACCCTATTTTTAGTAGACTTCTCCTTAATGCTTTAACGTGTTTAGCCTCTGTTCATCTTTGTCTGTTGAGACTTAGCTAGGGTGAATTTCAATCAAAATCTTGCAACTACTTTTTATTCATTTCTTGTTTCCTTATGATGAGTATGTTTTTCCCTTTACAGAATCCTGGTGAAATTCCATCAGACATCTTGTATTTCCTCATAAAACAATTTTCTGTGCAGAAAGTAACAAATTTCTTTCTTTCTTTCTTTCTTTTTTTTTTTTTTTCTTTCTTTCAGTATTTATCCCTGGATTTCAAATCTAAAAGTTTTGTAATCCCTAGTCGTAGCAATTCACAAGTTTATATTTCCACATTTGTGTTTTTCTTGGAATTAGGTCTAACATAACATTCAGGCAAGCTGGTTGTTTCGCAGACTGTATAAAAAGCAGTTGTACAACATCTTCAGAAAATGTTTGACTTCCTTGATTTATTACTTGACTCTTGCTTTCAATAGCCAAGTAATTAAAATCTCACCATGATGAGAAATCTGGCTTTTATCCAGAGCTTTTCTATCTCTGAAAACATTTTCTGATCTACTTTCTGTCATTGCCCTAGAGGTCTGTAGCAATATATAAAGAATATCACCTGACTGGCTACCTTTATTCTTGACAACTAACCAAATGGTCTGTTCTGTGTAAGCACAAATATTGCATTGTGTCTTTGAACAGTATAACTCTTTTCTAATATTGCCTTTCCCCTTTGCTTTCTGTGTTATTCCTTTTGTAAATTTTGCTTCCAGAAATTTTAAATCATCAGTAGTCTTTACATTTTAGTCACGTCCCTGTTACACGAATAATGACCTAGATGCAGGGCTGTGTTTGTGTCAGCTAGCTGAAGACCAGTTCAGGGGATAATCTTCTGCCGTTAAATGGAATCCTCATTCTTTTTTCTTCCAGCATTTTATTCTGCTTTCATTCAATACATCTCTGCATTTGATTTTTAAATTTATTGGCATTATTTGTTTTCAACAATTTTATTGATACGGACACAAAGGTGCAATCAGAAATGTTGAAATAATACATGTTCAATGCAGATGTGTCACTACTGTTGATTCGGGTACTTTCAGATATTTAACTCATGCCATAAGATTTAAACTTCCAGAAGAACTAAACACATTTCACAGTGCAGTCAAAGATAGCACAAGGGCAGCATGTTTTCGTGTATTTTAAACTTGCATATGTTCTTGAAGTGCTTTGTCACTTGAAACATTAGCCATCTGCCAGTAAGCTTCTCTTTGTAGGGAAGATTATGGCAAAGGTTGTAGTGAAGCAGCATCAGTGTAATGTGTGACCTCAGATCTCCTTGATCCTTTTTAATCCGGTTTCAGAGTTAGTGCAGAGATTTCCCCAGACTCATTGGCTGATCTCCTCCTGGTAATACTTAAAAGTCCTTGCAGATTCTTTTAAATCCATCTGGGGTTTTACAGTAAAAGTAAAGGCTTTTCTAATTAGCCAGCAAACTGTTGCTGGAATTAGAGATTTGATTTTAGGGTTTCCACTCCCTTCAGTTTCTGATGGCTATGCAGTTACCATCTACAGGTGGGACCTCTACTACAGGATTCCCCAGTATGTGTTTTTAGGTTGTCTCTCTTCCACATTATTGTGCAGGTGGTACTGATAAAGCCCGTGAAGCAATCTGAGCCATAGGACATCAGAGAGGGAAGAATTTCCTTACCTATCTTCTTTGCCAGAACCCTGCCATATCTACTTTTCTTTCCTGGTCTGTAGCTGAGGTTGGGAGTTATTTATAGCTAACTGTTAACAATTTCAATCTCTTTTTATTTATTTATTTATTTATTGCCTTCCTTTAATTGCTTATATATATATATATACATATATATATATATATATTTATTATTATTTTAAATTGTTCGTTCCATATGTCTGGTGTAAGAGTTGTGAACATATGAGGGAAATGTGGCTTTTTCAGTTCCTAAAAGCCTCCTGCCAAGAGTGTCCAAGAATATGTTAATTTTGTCTAGAACTCACAGGGCAGTTGTTACCTTTCTATCATTTCTGTAGCTACAATAATCTGTGTTCTGTTAATTCTCTGAATAGAACCCTGTAATACGCACTGTGTAGATTACTAATTTTTTTAATACCCATATACCCATTTTCCCCTCTTTCCCATGTAGTTCATTGAGTTTTTGTGGATCTATAAAATAGTGTGCCTCTCTCTGAGGGAGCCCTCAGGAGGTTTCAAATTAATTGCCAGTCTTTTTTATTTTATTTATTACTCTATTCTGTTCTGTTCTATGTGTGCTGGAAACTTAACATCTTTAGGTTAGTTATCTCAATTCTCACTAGATCTTCAAGTCTTGGAGCTCAGTCAAGTTGACAGACCATGCTCAGTTCACTAGATCTTTCTGGACCAGGTTTTTAACACACCTAAATAAGAACAAACTAGAGTTTGAACCTATTCATAATTTTTTATTATGCTTTAAAATGCAAATTGATCTATTTCTTGTATGTTTGTTTTCAGAAATGCCAACTTCTTGGCTTGCTATCCATGATTACAGTGCTGGAACTACAGTTAAACAAAGTTATAATTTAATTCTCCTGAATTTGAATTGTGAATAATTATATATAAAAAAAAAAAAAACTCAAAGTGCTCTGAAACTAACACATTGGTCAAATTTAACTTAAAACTATTTCCTCATGTAGCATGCTTGAAATGTGAAATGATACTGTTTAGAACAAAAAATATTTACACAGTAAGATAATGAGATGCTGTAAAGTTTATACTGAATATAGTATTTTGTCTCACTTGCAATATTCATCATATGCTTTATGCCTTAGAGAAATTCAGTTCTTGTACATTATCTGTTTTTAATCCAACAGTGAGGCTTTATAAATATAAAACCTATAGATATATGGCCAAAAGTCCTCTTCATTCCATCAGGGATGAGATTTAAACATTGAGTGTTAATCCAAAGTGTCACCTGTCATTATTTGTCTTCATGCTCTGAGATGTTGGCAGGCTGCTGTAGAACAGAGCCAGCTCCTCCATCTTCATCCTTTCTGTCACCAGTAGGCAAATGCTGTGGGATTTCTATTATTATGTCTTTTTGTTTCATTTTCTGTTTTTCTGATTAAATATTTTTGGGCTGCTAAAATAATTTTTCATGCATTTGCTCATTTTCTTCTCTTGTTCTGAAGGGTGTCTGAGATGGGGCTGCAGCCTCCTCAGTAGCTGTGGCCACGTGGCTTGTTCTCTTTTAGACTGGCACAACTGCCATGGTTTATGCTTTCCATTAGAGCAGATTTGCTCTGCTGGCTTGATGGGTCTTGAGTGGAGGCTGGCCTGATTTGCTCTTGATTTGGCATTCCCAGTGATTACAGTACTGAAATTTTAAGAGCTGTTTGACGATGTCAGGTATGCCAGGGAATTTTGACCAGATGTGTTTGCTGAGCAAAAGTGGTGATCTGTAGGAATGGGCCATACATTTCCACGAGGAAATCATTAAAAAAAAAAAAAAGGAAGAAAATAAAAAAAATAAAATTGAAAAGATGGTTGCTCTTGCTCTTTTATTTGGATGGGCAATAGAATTTGAATTTTTATGCCTAATTGTTACATGGTGTTACTTCAATAAATCATTGTCTGCTAATAAGAGGTATGTTCTTCAAAAAATGAGTTCTTTTAAATTATTATAGATCAGTTAAACTCATGGGGTCCTTTAGAGTTGTTATTCTTAACCAACACATTAACAGTAATGAAGAAAGCTCAATTTTGGCTTTTTTTTTTTTTTTTCTTCCTTTCCTTCCAGGCTAGTCTGTTAATAAGTTACTGATCCCTAGAAAATGTCTTCTGCTTTTCTAGCCATATGCACTTAAAATGGATAAGCCCTGTCAGAATCAACAAATACTTTTGCACTTCACTGTTTTAATCAGGTGATAGTATGATGCTACATGAAACATCTTGTGTCATACAATGTTAACTGGTAAAATAAGAATTTAAAGTATATAGGGAGTCTGTATTTTTCTAATTTTCATTGAATAAAAAAATGTAGATATGTCAATGCCTTAATTTTAACTTGGGTAAATTATTACAATTGTATGCTTAACTATCAAAACCATTTATTTCTTTCAGGGTTTTTAGGAACCTCTTGTGAAGACAAAATAGACCCTTGTGCATCGTCTCCCTGCCAGAACAATGGAACCTGTTATGCAGATAGACTTGTTTTCTCCTGCAGTTGTAGTCCTGGATTTACAGGACCTATGTGTGCTCAGCTGATTGACTTCTGTGCTCTGAATCCTTGTGCACATGGCATTTGTCGCAGTGTTGGAACCAGCTACAAATGCCTCTGTATCCCCGGTTTGTACCAAACAATTACATTACATGCTTTATAAATCTTCCAAGATTTATATATGTAGATTTCAATATATAGTTTATATATAATTTAAATATATATAGTTTAAAATTATTTCCTCTTTTCAGTATGTAAAATATGTTGAGCAGATGTTCTGTCTTTTTAGAATAACAATAGGAATCTTTTGATTTGGAAAATCAAAAATTTCAGGGTAAGCACTGAAAATACCCACTGAGATCCATATGGCTTGGTGATTTACAGCTGTTATAAAAGAGTATTGTGCAGGATAAACCTCTCTAAGGTGAGGTATCAGTGTCATTGAAATTACAAAATTTGATAGAGCGAATGGAAAACATGACAGCAATTGTTGGGGAAGGAATGGAACAGACAAGGTAGTTGAACAAAGGAAGGAAAAAAAATGGTTACCCTAAAGGGTTTAGTTCTGCCATCCATGCTTGTATAAATTATCTCTCTTCAGAAGTTCCAGTGGTACTGCTCAGGTGAGTACAGCTGGTGGACTCGGGTGGTACCTGCGTGATGACCCAGCTTGTCTGTGCATGGTGTCTGGGTTGCATTTTTCTTAGGTCTTGATATTTTTTCTTTATTATACCAATGTAGTAAAATACTGGGTTTTTATGGCCCCTTTAAATATTTTAGCCCTGAAAACTGATAGGTAGAATAATGGAATGAATTATACCATTTCTGTAGAAAAAGATTATACACACCCACCACCATTCATAAGTGGGGTTTTACCCATTTACAGGGTAAAAACCAATAATCTTTCTTTTGGTTTGAATAATTTTGGCACTATTGTTTAAAAGAAAAAAGAAAGTTCATATGCAGCTATAAACTTGAAATCTGCAAAAGTGGAAAATAAATCCCCAATGCACAAGAATGAGTTAAGGAGTGAAGCTGGATAGTTAGTAACTCTACGTAAACATGACACAGTGATGTGCGTGTTGTTCTTGGAAGCTCCTTTTGGAGAAATGCCTGCTCTCTGCTTTGACTTGTCTTCTGGGAAGCCAGTCACAAGTCTCCATCTCCAGCTCTTTTCCTTGTCTCCTCAGTTAGCAAGCTGTGGAGCTACCCTACCAGTCACAAAGCCTGAAGTAGATTTCTAATCTGACTATTAGTATGTACAGCATCCTGATGCTTTCTTCTGGCTTGTACATAGAAAGAAGGTGGCTTCTTTCTCTTCCAAAGAAGTTTCTCTTTCTGCTCCCTGGAAGGAAGCCCACAACCTGTTCCCGTAATGCTTTTCTTCTCAGAGAGTATAGTGAGTATTAGGACAAAAACAAGGTAAAAATAGCTGTTTCGTTTGACTTTCAAGTATTGTTGGCATTTTGAGGAAGAAAGATCCAATGTTGCTGATTGCTGCTTGTGTTTCTTATGGCTTCTTAGAGCAAGGTGAAATATAGACAACTCTTCTATTTTCCTTGACAGGAGTGAGGTTTTATCCAAGATTCTGTAGCCCATAAAACTGGTATCTCATCTGAAAAAATATCTCTGAAGACACAAGTAAGAACTACCAGCTTATATTTTGGATAGTATATTGAGTGCACACTTCAAAGTGTTACTTTCAGTAACTGATATATATGATCATCAAGGAAATTCCATATGTTGAGAGTAAAGTTTGAAACTGCTCAAGGATGAAAGCATTCATCACTTTGTAGGAATAATGGATTGATTTTTGAAAATAAGTTATCACTCACTAAATCAATAGATGTGGAAAGAACAGGTTTCAGCATTATGAATACTTCAGCATAAGGAATCATGTTGTGTAGCAAGATTTATGCTGATGTATGCTATCCTGAGAGGGAGGCCACAATATAGTTGTGTAGTTTCACAGCTTTATTGCTGAGATTTTCTTCTTGCATTGTGTTTTGATTTTGGGAAGAAGACACTTCTGGTAATAGGTTAGACACTAACATTAATCATTGCTACTTAGACACAGTGAAAGAACCATCAGAACCTCTCTTTTTTTTTTTTTTTTTTTTTTTTTGAGAAGTACTCACAAATGAACAGAAGTTAATGGAAATGACAGATTTATAATCGAAACACATTTTACATTCTGCTTTATAAAAGGAGAAAGATATAAATGTGAAGTGCAGACTCAACCATAGCAGTATAGCAGTGTTATCTCATAATTTATTTCTTGTTCAGCAAATGAGAATTTATACATACAGTATTATAAAAATCTCATGATATCATATAGGACCTTCTGTAAGCATTGAGACATATTACCTCATTTAAAACAAAACAAACATCACCATCCCCCACAAAAACAAACAAATAAATAAATAAAAGCTTGCAGCTTTTCTGACACTAGAGAGTAGGTAGATTTTTTGTTTGTTTATTTTGGTGGCATGATAGGTGAGGATATTTAAGTGACTTCAGCATACAGAAGCAGTATGACCTAGCATTTGGTTTCTGTTATATACTTCAGGAAGCGAAGATGACAATTCTTTCATTTCAAATTTTCAGTCCTCCTTTTTGAAATGTTTAAACGCTTTGCCATTGTATTGCATAATAGAGGAACCCCTAGAGAATAGGATTCAATATTGAGATGAAGAGCAACATACATAATCATGTTTAAATAGAGCTAGCATACCCTGTCTTATTGAGAGAACAAGCTAGAATCATATCAGTTGATAATTAGTTCCACGTCTGAAAACATCTTTTTGATTGCAACTAGTTGAATTTGCCAGGTGATGTTTTCTTAAATTCTTTATTAGAATTAATAACTTGATAGTTTAATATTTACCCATTCACTGTTCTTCTCCTTGCCCAGTCCCCAGAAGGACTAAATAGTAGAGGGGGTGAACAGTAGAAAAAGGGTCGAGGTTCTAAATAAATATATAGATACACCTGTAGATATGATGTGGGGGGAAACACTTGACAGGTAGGAATATGAGAGTTGCTTGGTAGCATCGAGCTATTCCTAGATTGGCTAGTGTGTATTTTGTTAACTTGTTCAGATTCTGAATGGAAAAGGGCTGTTTTTCTAGCTCTTGCATAGTACAAGCTGTTAGGGCGTGGTCAAGAAAAATCTCTACAGAGGATGGTGAAACCATTGAGATGAGGAGCTGCCTAACTCTGGACAACATGGAAAGTGATCAAAATATATCAATATGGTTTGATTCTTAAGTGGTTTTTGATGTATGACTGAAATCAGAGTTAACTGGAAAAAAAAAAAAAAAAAGACCCACAGAGAGTACAAAGAGCACTTTTAAAAAATACCTGTGCTGTGTATGCTCTGGAAAGTTCAGAAAAGAATAGACAGGAGACAAATGCTTTGAATTATAGAAACTGCAAAACAAAAAGAGATATTTTACCCTTGCATAATTAATTCATTAAGTCATCTGAAGCCTTAACTTCCCAGTTAGTGTCAAAATTTTCTTCTACATTTCTAGCACAAAATGGGATCCAACTTGGAACTGGAGTATCAGGAGCTGTCCAACACGAGGGCTCTCCTGAGGCATCCCTGAAAGGCAATGCTAGGCATTTCTTGTTCTGGGAAAACCAGAGTAGGCTTAAGAGTCTCCAGTATGTCTTCTACCTGTGGTTTAAACAAACAAACAAAAGCTAGTTAAATGTTGTTGGCCAAATAAGAGATTTTTATTCCTGAAATTTGTCACCTAATCTGTGTGGAAGTTGTCGGTTAGGTTTGTGCAAAATAATTTCCTGTCAGGGCTTAAAAATAATCCCACACCTCTCTTATATTATGGAAACTTATTTTTATTTAAATAGTATTTGTGGTCTTAAAGGTTAGCCAGGTAAGAAGCCATAGAGGTTGCATCCAAGACGATATATTACACTTCTTAAAGTTGAACTTTTTTGCATTGCTCCACATGTGAAATTTTATTAGAAGTATTTAAGAAAATGATTTCTTTTTTAAAAACAGTAAAACCATTGTTTACAATTGACTGCTGCAATTTCAATTTTAAAATGATTGTTTGTTTTAAAAGGACTTTCCTCCGCAAATAACATTACTTGCTTCATATAGCGGTAGAACTAAGGGCCAGATTATGAAATCTTTCTTTTAACTTGTCAATAATTGAAAAATTTGGATGATTTATTTCTGAAGGTCATTAGAACAGCACTCAAGATGTAGGAAAATAGGAACAGTGATAATTGTTTTCTTGTGCCTTTTAATTGTTATGAATCTTTATTTCATTTTTTTTTAATCATAGATTATCAGCAGAATTTTAACAAGCTACTTTCAGAGATTTTTCCCATAGCTCAATGGCACAGTAGACAAATGGAAATTGAGTTCTTTATAGTTCAGTGTTTAGAAGTCACCATAATGCAAACTTTGCAAATGGTTTTTATATTTTTTTTAAAGACAGCCAAGAACAATTAAATTTTAGGATTTTGATATTATCCTAAAAAGCTGAAGTAGAGACTATAGAGCATGGCCCAACACATTTTTGCTATCTTCATTAAAAAGCAGTGTGATAAAGTGGATGAGTTAGGCCTCAGATGTATTAAAAACATGGATTCTATTTACAATTTTGCCTGCAGAGATTTTGATAGTCTCTGCTACATTACTTGTAAATTGGGTGAAAAAAAATTGTATGCAGTTTGGTAGCATTATCAAGGTTTAATAATAAACATTCTGGACTACACAGAGATGTTACCATATATTAGTAAGAAAGAAACAATCTCTGCTTCTTGAGCCTGGGGCTTTCTGACTTGCAGGCTCTCAGCATCAGTGTGCCAGCTCCAAGACTACAAACTTCTTTGTGCGGGTGTCTCTCACTTTCAAACATAGCACTGAATTCATATACATAATGTAGAAGCATTAATGGTAGGATTATTAAATTACAATTTAGATCTCTCTTCTGTCTTGGTTGTACGGTGTATCTGCAACCTGCAGCTTAAATTAAAAAGGCAAAACAAACAAATAAGAAAAAAAGAAAAAATAATAATAAAAAAACAACCCACAACTTCAGAAGCTGCCAATTTCACTTTTTGTGTCTGTGTTCAGTCCTAGGATGCCATGTTCTTTTTATGAGGTATTTGGCAGGGGATGTAATTCCTTATTACAGAAGCAAAGAAGCACTGCAGAGTTTTGCTTGTGTCTGTGACCTGAATGCCATCCTTCCTTTATTCACAGTTTCTACCAGCAGGCATACAGTGTCAGCTGGATTTTCATCTGTGTTACTTCTGCCTCAAAAATTAAACAGGAGAGGAATTTTAAACAGTTCCAATCAGCACAAGGTCTGCAAGTCTCCTTGCTTAGTAGGCAGTTTGGTTTCCATTTTTTTTATTATTATTATTATTATTTTTTTTTAGCTTACAGATTTAAAGAATGATAAATGATCATCATTGAAGTTGCCTACTGGCACAATTTGCAGAACACACACAGCCAGGCATTTGCTACTGATTTTCTTTTTGTGTTGAGTCTCGTGAGCATGGTTATGGATAACCTACATCATCTAATAGCTTATATAGAAAAACTAATTTGTATAAATTAACTTGGAAAGCTGTCTAATGCTTTTGAATGCTCCCGTTTCCAAATGTAGGGGGCAGGAAGCATGAATCATCTCTAAATTGAATATGTATCTTTTTCAAATATCCTGCTGAGAGGGTTAATTGGAATTCAAAAGCCTGTGCAACAAATTCTAAAACTGTTTCTTATATATGTGTAGTTTTTCAATTGTATGTGAAATTTTACATTTAAATCTTTATTTATGTGCTTATACACCCAAATTATTAATACTTCTCACCTGGTCCCATAGATAAACAAACAAAACCAACAAAAAACAGTGGTTGGGCATTGCATTCATATTTTAAATGCCTTGTGTTTTCACGCTTACCATACGTTAGCCAACTACTCTTGATAAAAATTAGTGTGCTTGTTTGTTGGACTTCTCATCTAGAGCCTGATTCATGAAACCACTGGGACCCCACTTTGTTCATAGAACATTTATTTAGTCCCTGAATCCCAGAGCAGTTTCCTTCTCCTCTTAAGCCTTTCCACCTCTTTATTCTCTATTCATTTAATAAAGCTGCTGTTGCTAGTTTCAAATTCAACCATTTAATATATTTTTTATTTTTTTATTTTTTTTTCTGGCCCAAAGTGAAGAAATCTATCTAGTAATTGAATAACTTACTATTGCAGCAAACTTTTGCATTTGGCTTTTTCTTAAAGACATAGGAGTAAGGAATTTGAAACCGCGAAACACACATACAGACATAAACACTTTTTCCCTGCTTTGTAAGCGCGTGTGATAGCACAAAGAGAGAATTTGAAAATAAAAGGAGTATCAGAAAAAAATCTCCAGGGTATGAAAAGTGGTGGCAATTTCAGATGAAGTGCCTTGGAGTATTTTGTCTGCACTTGGCTTTTTGCTCATGTGTCTAAATAGAGGGGTGTGGGAGCGTAGGTTTATCTTAGTGCATCTGCAGAGGCAGGTGCAACACTTGCCTGCAGCAATAGCAATTTTTCTTTTCTCTGTTTTTTCCCTTCCCATGTTTTGGAGCTGGGGTGGGAAATGCAAGCTCTGGCAGAAGTGACTTCAGGTTAATTCCAGTTCCAGACTCTCTGTGAGCCCTTTATTGCCTCCTGTTCCTCATCTTGTTTCCACCTCTACTTTAAGACAGCCCTGCATGCAATCTGCCGGTGGCTGGTAAGCATGCCTCCCTACCTTCCTGCCATCTGGAACAGCTTTTCTCTCTTTCTCACTTACTTAATTTCTACATAAGCTCAGGTTTTAACCGAACACATTTATTTCTTGACCATATAATAAGCAACTCTGTTAGTGAAGGGCTGTGTATGAACTGATGTTCCCTGTGAAGTAGTGCTCTCTATTGCATTTTATCCCATTAGGCCTTCCAAATAAAGGTGGGGTTTTTGTCTTGCTGTCTTGATTTGCTGAAGTGTTAAGTGTGAATAAGCACAGGGAATCACTGCTGAGGGGCTAGTGTCTGAGAAAGTGTCAAAAGCTTTCAACTTTGTTCTTTATTGATTTATAAAGGGAGAGCAAGCATTTCTCTCTCCCTTTTGTTAACCTGTTAGTGCAGATATTCTCAAGAGGCTGGCAAGCACTGCTGTACTTTTTGCCCCATCAATTGTTCTTCAAGGCTTTGATAAAGGCTTCTTCTCATCAGCCTGTTTGACACAGACTGTGTGCTCCCTTTCATGTTTTCTCCCTTTGCAATTTATAACCCAGCCATGTTAAGAAGTGCCTTGGTGTATGTAGCTCTCTATAGCCCAAGCCTCTGTTGCTTCACAGAGAATGATTTGGGAATCCATAGGAGGGTGGCAGCCAAAAAAACAATAACAAAAGGACAGTCATTTAGAGGGAGAAGGAGTAATGTAGGGACTTTTTTTTTTTTTTTAATTTTAAATTTTATTATTTTTTATTTTTTAGGTTCCTTGTCCCTTCCCCAACTCTCTGATGAGAGCATAACAGAGTGGAACTGTCAACTAGCAAGTTCTGCTTGCGTGCATGAAGGCACAGTTACTAAAGGCGTATTTGCTTTGTAGTGACCTGGAAAAAAAAAAAAAGTTTAATAATTTTAGGTGTCCTTTTTGAAGCTGCAATGTCAGATGAGTTTTTTTTCTGTCCAGGACACAGAAGCTAGAGTAGTGTTGTTCATGTAGATAGTGTTTCTTTCTTTCTGAATATGTCCATGGAAATGTTATTCACCACAAAATAGGCAAATAGCTCTGGTCAGCATTGCTTGTGAATACAAAAGCAGCAGAATTCATGTTACAAGGAAGAAAGGAAACATCCCTGCTAGAACCTGCTATTCTGAAGTTATCTCTGAAAGTTATCTCCCATTTCCATCTTAATTCTTTGGTAAAAGATACAAGCATTCTACTGCAGCCCTTTTGAAGACATACGTATGCATTCAGCACCATGCATGGCTTATATATGAGTACGATTTAAAAACGTGGGGCTGGCAAGGGGGGACCATGCGTGGGCGAGATGTGCCTTGCCATGGAGACTGAAAGCACCTTTCCCTCCCTGTGCACCGTGCCTTCCATGCAAGGTGATGCCACGTTTCCCATGGGTTTTGGGGAGCAGGCAAGGATTTTCAAGGATTCTGTTCCCTGGGAAGGGTGAAAAGCATGGGACACGTGGCAAGCACTGGCTCTCGACCTGCAAGCAGAGGCAGGAGTGTAGCTCATCAGTTCTGTGGTGCCTGGCTGGCAGCTTCTGACAAAGTGGATCTGAAGTGTATCTTAGTAAGCTGCTCGTCCAGCTATGGGCTATTGAAAGATAATTGTGTGCAAAACCATGTATGCATACTGTGTATGTATCTTGTGTAGTACTAATACCTGGTGTATTTTCAGGCAGCCTTATTTTTAATTATACGTAATGGGAAGAGAGGGAGAGAAACGGTGTCTGGAGGTGCCATTTGTCCTATTTTCTGTGATTCTGTGACAATTTGGGGAAAAGTTTAGACTAGGAGAGTGAATATAGGTTGCCCCTTACTAAGATGAGAATCTGCCCCTCTTTTTGGTTCCTTCTTCTTGAAAGATATCCTCACTCCATATCTGCAAGCTTTTGCAACCTAGAGACTATCTGAAAAAGTAAAATTGCTCTGAAATATCCACACATCGTAGTTTGGCCTTTTTGGCATCCTCATCCATGCCCTTAGCATCTGTATTCATGGTATACTCATCCATCTGTTGCTTTTATAGTTGTATGTAGCACGTAAATCAAGACATGAAAAAACATAAACTGTGTTCCAATGCACAGCACTGTATTTTAGATTACAAGTACGTATTTATGGTATTGCATCGAGCTAACAAGAGGTCAAGAGGGAAATAGCGGCTATGATGAGTTAGGAAGATTAAATGTTTAACTGCTTTAACCTAAATTAATCTGTGGTAGGGGTTGGAAGAGTAGCTTTATGTAGTGTTAATGTATCATGACATATCTTTTCTGTACGCTTGTTCTTTGTGAAATAGTGTTTTTAATATGAAAGCATATTTGAAACTCCCTATTTCATCTGCCTGTTGATGGGTTAATTACCTACAACCATAGATATTGTTTCTGGAGCAAGAAAGCCCCTGCTTGAAAAAAAAAATAAAGAAAAGGGAAAAAAAAAGTAATAAGTAGAAGGCAGAAGAGAGGAAGCTTTTCATAAGTAGAAGTATAACCTAGGTTTATTGAAGAGGAATTAAATAAGCTAAGGTAACAAATATAATTATCTTCAAAATGACCAGGCTTACGATTCTTCATATTTAATCCTAAGTAACCAATATAATCAAGAGATAGCATTGCAGTTGGTTTATTTCCATTTTTTTACTGTACTAATTTATGTTGTTGCTTAAGAATAGGTATTGCTTTGACCTTACCTACTATATCTAGAAAGTCATTTCAACTACTGTTAAAACTGATGATCATATGATAAGCTGAATCATAAGAAAAGCATTATTTCAAGCAGATTAATTCCTTATTTCTTAATTCATGATAGAATTGACTTAGTAAGTGGCTATTAGCAGGTCTTGAACATCTCTTGTGCTCCTATTTTCTTCAGACCACAATACCTGCCTACTACTTGTGAATACCATAAAAATAATATATCTTAATGCTTCTAAATTGTTTTGACATAGTAAAGCATTAAAATTGAGATATATAAAATACTATCATTCTAACTACAGTTATACAGTTATCACCTCTTTGATGAAAAGCCTCTTTGCAAGGATTCAAGAAAACTCAAAGACATGTAGATAATAGATTACTCCATTTTGCAGAGTGCAGTTGTTTGCAGTGTCCGTTTGCATTGGCCTTGGCCAGCCTCAGTGCTTACTGCCTTGCTGTGGTTCATCGCATCGGGAGTGGCTGGGGCATCTCTCAGAAAATTGTGCTTCCTGTTTTTTTGTTTTGTTTTGTTTTTTATAATTTTACCTGGGGAGCAGATGTTCTTAAAATCAGTGTCTTAACATGAATCTGTCTATACAGTATATTTCAATTAACATGCATCTGCCTGCAATCTATAGAGACTTAGTTGCTAATTTTTACTGGGATGTGTTTCACAGACAGTTTTATTTCCTCTTCACATGATTTAGGTTACCACGGCCTTTACTGTGAAGAGGAATATAATGAATGCCTTTCTGCACCCTGCCAGAATGGAGCCACCTGCAGAGACCTCGTCAATAGCTATGAGTGTGCATGTCTTGCTGAATATGAAGGTAAAATGATTTTTGCCTCTTGTTCTTTGAATTGTTCTGTGTGTTTCTTATAATAGGTCCTGCTACAGACAGATATAAAATATCCTCCATTGAGCAGAAAGAAAACCCACATGTGAAATTAACAGAAACAAACTCTAACGTAGATCCTGATCCCATAGTCTTTATTCAAGTGAGTCATTCAGATGTTGCTGACCTGTGTAGTTAATCATGTGACAAATGTATGTCCTTGTAATGGGGACAAATTGTTCGTCTGTTCTTCTTACATATTTCTTTTCTCTTTTCCTTT
>NC_048901.1:2833437-2918559 GCF_011077185.1 Oxyura jamaicensis
TCTTTTCTAGCTGTTTTAAAGACATGTTAGAAAGTGACATGTTTCTAAAAGACATCATAACTGTTAAATAAAATTTTTCATCAACTATTCTTGGGAGACATTATAAGGAGGTCTTTCTAAATCTTATTTTGTATTTTCCTAGTGAAGGGAGATAAAAACACAGTACTAAAATATCCATATTTGAAACAGATCAACATAAATGAGAAAAAATGAAAGTTTTTATTCTGGTTGTTCATTTAAAAGACTGTAAAGCCCAGAGACAGCAGTCGTTCTGTGATTTTTCCTGTTAACCACATGTAGTCCTGGATATATTTGAATGGAACCTGTCTTCAGTTTTTCATAAGTAATTTATCAAATACAGCAGAAAAGTATGTGTTTGGCTGTAGAAATTTGTTTATCTTGAAATAGATTTCAGTTTTAGACAGCATAGCACATATTGGCTCTCTGCGATACCTCCCTTTATGGAGGGCTAAAATACTACTTTGTTTTGTGTATTCTCTTTTGACTCATGCTGTGAGAAATTTTTGAATTTATATATTACTGCTATTAAAAATAAATATATTTTACATTGGATAACTATGTTCTGTGGAACATTAACCCAGCATTTTTCTCATTAAGAGTATCAATTCTTATCTGTGTTGATAAGTAACACTCACAGCTTCATTTCATGCTGGTGATTGCACTGTTCTTGGACAATAAAGAATTCATCATTTTAGATGCTTAGTGAGGAAATGACCCTCAGCTTTTCATGACAGTTTAAAGAGCACTTAACCATAATGTTATGACTTCATGTTCTGTTTTCAGCCATTGTGTACACGCAAGTGAGAGCACTGTGTGTTCAGCACATTGTGCTTCAAATGAAAGCAGGGGACCTGGTCCTCTGAACAGTTTTTCCTGATAACTGACCTTCCTTCATTCCACACTTAAGGTATTCAGTGACACTAATGAATGGAGCAGAGGTCCATCTCAAGATATTATGTGAGCTTCAATTTTACTAACACCTGCCCCTGTCTGCAGTCCCCAGTCCTGCCTCCACACCCGCTGCCTTCCCCTGCCTGGGCTCCAGGCTGTTGGCACTGCTCTGGACTGCAGCATAGGCCAGCATGCACGGGCGGGCTTCTGGCTATGCTGGCTTCTGCTGCTGTGCTGCAGGCGTAGTGGCAAGAAGCTGACTAACTCAGGTGTTTACTTATAGGTATGCATTTGAATAAATTAACGTCTCCTCTTAATGACTTAGCTGTACTCCTCAGCGTCCTGCAAAAGTCACTTAGAGGCATCAGAATGCCTATTAAAGAAATTCTTACATCACATTACTACTGAAGATGATTATTCTTTAAATAATATATTGAGGAATAATATTATATATATATAAAACATATAAAAACAAATAAAATAAATAATGAATAATATATTATATGGTATGCATAATATTGAGGAATTTTACATAGCTGATGAGATTATGCTTTATTGTACCATTGTTTTTTCATAGAAACTCCAGCAGTTCTTGGTAGCAGAAACTTCCCTCCCTCCCTTGGTGGGTCAGAAGGGAAGCACGTGCGTTACAAGTTTAACAGCATAAAACACAGGGCTTTGGTTATATGGTAGGCTCGATAGCTGGACATTGTTGTGTTCATCCAGACAAAGTTATCACATGTTCTGACTCCAGACTGTCAGCGTGGGTAAAGTTAACAGCAGTTACTAATTTTTCCCTTTCAGGAAGGCACTGTGAATTATACAAAGACCCTTGCATCAACATCAACTGTCAGAATGGTGGCACTTGTGACAGTGAAGGACTGAATGCTACGTGTATTTGTGCACCTGGATATGCAGGCAAGTTAATGTGTATATTACACAGGATGTCGGTGTTTGTGGTGTCCAAGATGAATACCATATAAGCATCTCTTCAAGGAAACAAATTAATTTGAACATTGGTGAATTGTAATCAGTCTAGTGAGAATGAAAAGTTATTGATATTACTTGCAACTGCTTTGAACTTTAAAAATTTTGCAGCAAAATATATATATATGGCTAAAGAGAACTCACTAGGCTAAGAGCTGTTTAATATGCCTTCTGACATTTCTGCTTGAGACTAGATTGCATTTTAAAAATAACATTTGGAAGAAATTCAGATAAGTTGCTGTACTAATTGGACACTGTTGAAACTGGAGGATGTTTTAACCTTGACCTATTCGTTACTGTGAGCTGAAGAAACAACTAATTCTGTTACCTGAATATGCAATTGCTAAAAGCCCTAAAGTGCTTGTTACAAATCAATTTCCACTTTCAGAGTAATGGTAAGCAGTACATTTAATCCTTTGGCCTTGTATTTAAATTGACCTGATTGGTGTAATCCAAATAATGCTGTCAAAATAATTTGCAACCTGATGTTCTGTTAGGCATATAAGGTAATAGGCGAGTCATAGGAATAGATGAACCTGTTCATAGCCTTTTTGTAGATCCAAATGGTGCTCTGTGTTCTGTGCTTGTTAAAGGCCATTAAAAAAATAAATAAAGCTTTCTCTTGCACAATGGCTGTTTCTCAGAAGCATTTATTACCCATATTATAATTACTCTAGCACTTCAGGATATATATATATATATATATATATGTATATATATATATATATATACCAAATTGTTATATCACATTTGCTTTGGAAGGAACTCATATTTAAAGAAAGGAGAGATGGATAATCTAAGTGAGGTCAGTCGAGTCACTTAGCCCTCAGGCTTTGTTTTCACCTGTTTGAATGAGGATATTTCCTTCCTAGGGGCTCTGTGAGACTGACTTCTTGAAACATTATGGAATACTTTTGATGTTCTGAGAATAAAGATGCTATCGAGCTATAAGGTGTTATGCAGTTACAGAAAAATCAAATGGCATTGATGACATACCTGATATACTGCTGCTATATGGATTTTTTTTTCTTTTTCTCCATGATATAAGGTGAAGAATGTGAAATTGATATTAATGACTGTGACAGCAACCCCTGTCATCACGCTGGAACTTGCATAGATCAGCCCAGTGGTTACACCTGCCATTGTCCGCATGGATGGGTTGGTGCAAACTGCGAAATACGTAAGTTTTGTAAAAACTTTATAGAACTTTTTAAAATTATATGTAAAGTTTGTAAAAACTTTACAAAAGTTATATGTATATATAGCTATGTAGTTAGTTGTCCTAAAAAGCTTTAAAAAGTGATACAGATGTTACAGAAATTTACACTTGTCTCTAAATATCTGTCTGCTGCACTCTAAATCATCTGTAAATCATCAAAATTCTGTTAAATGTATTTTAGAGAAAAATGCTGAACCAGATTTGGATGATAGGGAGGAAGCACAAGGTTGATTTGGATGAAGGTGAGACTGTAACTGTTCAAAAGTGTCTATGGAAGAGAGAAAATTCTGTTTCTGGGCACCCTGCTTGGTTGAGGTGCTGGACCAGATTGTCAGATACTGTCTCACAGTTGGGCACTAAGCAGTTTGCCTTTTAATTGCATGTATGCTTCAGAGCTTGTTTTCATACTCGCCTTGCGTGAAGGATACTTCCATAGAGCCATAAGCAAGGTGCTAACAGACTGGTACCACCTTCTGAGCACCTGCAGTTCCAGCAATATTTCTGGAAAACTGCTACGAACTTGCTTACCTAAGGAAACAAATGCTGTGTAATTCTGCTGACTGGGGTATGCATGCTGTCACTGTCTTTTTCAGGACTAATTTTTCTAACTTTAGGCCAGTTTCCACTAGGTTTGTTAGAAAGATAAAGGTCTCCAGAACATTTAGTAAGACTTAGAGAGGTTCCAGGGTTGGGTCTAGTAACAGCTCCAGTGTAATCCTTATTAGCATGGAAAAAGCTTTAGTGTAAACTCACACTGAAGTCTAATTGTGGAAGATTTGAAACGAATTAGACTTCATTATTTCTGCTGCTTTGAGAACTGCTTTGGATTTCGCTGATGGCTTGTTCTTGGGCTTCAGATATCTTCTTTATTAGAGAGTTTAGCCATGTATTTAACTGCTTCAATGCTCAGATACTGTGCTCATGGATCCCCTCGAGATATTACACAGATACACGCGTTTCTGTGAGGGGATTTACACCTGTTAGCACAGCTAATGTTGCAGTGATATGCCACATATTAAAAAAAATAGAAGGGACTAAGGACTCAGAAAACTCCTATTGTACACGCATGAGAAAATGCTTACATAAAGGATGGAATAAAAAATGTTTTCCTTATCTCACTTCCACAAGGAGGATACAAAACTTCTCTTTACTTACACATTACTGAAACACATCAACTGCTTTTTAAGTTTATTTCCATTCTATTCTATTGCCCTACAGTCACTAAGTTTGGCTCTTTGCACCACATATACCTGGTGTAAATGCCTGGGAAGATGGGTGAAGCAGAAGGTGGAAGGAACCTTTTCTGTTGCCCAGCTGCTCAACTATTCCTGCTTGCCCCTGTAAGGGATGCACGCCCCTAAGCACTGTGTAAGGCAGGTGAGGTTCAGGCTTACATCTGTGAGTAGTCAACAGCAAATCCTTTCTGACCCCATTAGTAAGTTGGCTGGAGGGAGACAGGATAAAACTATGCTTGAATTTTCATTCTCTTGAGGGAGGAGGTGTCTCTGCTTAGTGCATATTTCTCTACACGTAGCATCTGCTTACACCTGAACTGCAGTGGCCTTGCCTGCTGCTCAGGAACCTGGTGTTTCTGCTCATTACACGCGTATAAACTGTGTAAGTTTAAATGATGGGAAGGAGCAATAGCACATAGTTGTTGCAGTTTTAAGCCTTTCACTAGCTGATTTTTCTTTTATCGTGTGATTGCAGTATCAGGAGGCAGAGAATTATCTAAGTTAACGGGCATTGATAATACTGCAAGTCTGATTCTCAACCAGAAACCGGACCTTTTATTTCCATCTCAATATTTGGAGAAAAAAATGATATAGTATTTTTCATGGCAATTGCTCTCAATTGAAGAGGTTAAAATTAATTATGTATTTATTTATTTTTTTTCAAACAAATCAGGACAGCTATTAAAGTGTACATATGCAATAATAATAACGTAGCAGATATTAAAAATGCAATATAAAATTTCTGGTTTGGATTAGCCTTAAAGGAGTGAAAACAGGATAAAAAAAATCTTTGCATAGTCATGCAGAGATATATTTTGAAGGACAATTATATTTAAAATTTGAGGGTTACCAAAAGTTTCTTCAATAAGCATAGCATCAGCAAATGTCACACATTCTCTTGCTATTAGTTACTTTGAAACAGCATCAAAGTAAAGTGTTGTGTTATTACGGGGCCCTGGGATGCTTCACAACAGTCAGATCTAAGTATGGGCATGCAGCCTCTCTAATCAATGCGGTGGCTTATACCCAAAGCTGTGGAAGCTTTCCTAAACCGCCTGGATTTTAACAGGTACGTAAAGGATTATGCAAATAGACAGGGACTGAGTTTTGAAGAAATCACTTTGCGGAAGGATTTGAAAGCATTTTGATCTGCAGATTTTTCTACAGAACTGTGTATCCCCAGGAAGTTCTTTGTGCTGGCTCTCTCCTGCACTGAGTTATCCAGTTGTTCTGAACCCAGTCCTGATCATGTCCAGAAATAGAAAGCCCTTTTCTAATTTCTCTTTTCTAATCTGGTGCAGTACATCTGGACTCACTGGAGTTCAGTCAACGGTGCATTGGATTCCTGTCGACCTCTAAAGATTGAATCTTTTGGTGTTTCTGTTTCTGTTACTCTCTCCATAGCCCCTTGAAATATTTATCATACTGCTTCAGCATTTGGTGCACAATGGTTAATATTGTATTGGAAATTAAATTTATACTCCGTGCACTGGCTTCCTCACTGGGCCATCCCTCTGAATGCCGGAAAAAGACAGGATAAAGCCAGGCTTCAGGCTGCTCAAAAGGGGAATAGTCAGGGCTGCAGGAGTCATTTGACTGAGTGGATCACATTTTATCTTAGGTGATTTTCTGTTACTAGCCATAAAGCATGAAAGAGACTGATGTTACTGATGTACTTTTTTTTTTTTTTTTTTTTTTTCCCCTGGAAAAACTCTGTAATTGCTGTTAGCAGTTCCCAATTTTTTCCACTAGCTGTCTGTTTTATGGGCTTGAAGTGACTACCCTAGCAGGATTTCAGGGTTATCTTTTTGTCAAACTGCACTCTTTAATTTTCAAGTGCTGTATATACAAAAAAACAGTCAAGTGAAATGTAATGTGCCTAGGTGAACTGTGATATTTACTGTATCATCTTATTGTTCTTACCAGTGTTAGCAATACTAATCAATTAGGATTAAATTGATCTTAATTATAAAGAGTAGATTTTTCTTTTCAAGATGAACTGTATTTGCCTAAAAAGTTAATGGAGCATTCAGTGTAAAAATGCTACAAAACATCTCTCATGAATTCCCCAGTGCCTGCTGGTTACTTGTTAATATCATAACCTTTGCTTAATTATTAATGTGGTTACCAAGGTAGGCCAAGCCATGTGGTTGCTTGAGTACTAATATTAAAAAGTATTTGTAGTGCAGACTGTATGGTGCTTGTTGAAATCTAATTCTTAATTAATTTTATTAATATTACTATGACAACTGAGAATACGGTAACTTTGAGCTGTCATGTGTTCTTTCTAATCTTTGGAGTATGAGCTGTTAATCTTTGTATTTTTATCTGCTGGAGAAGAAAGGAGGAAATATCTCTCATACTTATCATCCAGAGATGGAAGACAGAGTCTAAATCAGAACCGTCTTCCCATATATCTGCTCACATTAGATCTGATTTGGCTTATTCTGACAACCTGACAGAAACCACCATGTGTGACGAATGTGCTGCAGAACAAAAATAGAAACCCATCCCAAACTGCACAGAGCACAGCTGCATTCACTCCTCAGAGCCTGACTGAGCAAATCGCAGTACCAGCACTTCAGAAACATTAAATCCCTGAATGATTCGAGCTGATCAAAACTTCACTGATCTCTGAGGAAGGTAACACAAACAAGGGGTCCTGTAAACTCAGCTCACATTTGCGAACAAAAAGTCTGAGCAAGTCCAAGTGCAGGGGTGCATCAGGACAGCCCTTGACTAGTGTAAGCCAAAAGCAGCCGTTTCTTCAAACTCTGCCCAGATGAATCCCACATGTCAAACTTTCAGGCTTTCTCCCTACCTTACTCTGATGATTTTTTTTCCTAGTCTGGCACTGATAAATGAAAGTTTGAATATCACAAATATTTGAGGGAAAAAAAAAAAAAAAAGGTTTGCAATATTTAAATGCACGAAGCCTCTTTTAGATTAGCATTACTTTAAGGTCTGCTTTGAGACACTTTGAGACCTCTCAGGGAAATTATGCTCGAGAGAAGACTCTACTGCGCTCAGCATTATGAAATGCCCTTTTCGTCCTTGAAATGATGGTTCTTTGTAGATGATTCTCTAATGCGTATCTGCCTTGTGGAGCTTTCCAGAGCACTACACAGCTTACAAGAAGAATGAAAGAGGCACAGTTTTTCTTGAGCACAACAATTTTATGTGGAAGGACCCAAAGACGTTCATGTCAAAATGTGTTCCAAAACCAAATCTTCCAAGTCTTACCACACATCATTCAAAGGGTGAATCCCAAACATAAGGTCTTTGGCAGAATGAAGTTGGAAGATGTTAGTGCAAAACGTAATAGGTTTCTTGAGCAAAGCATCATGCCTACACGTAGGAGGGAACTGCTAGACCTGTATTGTCATATTTCTGGCTTCTGGTAGTATTGTTGTATTACATATTTCTGGCTTCAAAAGCTGGCACAAAAATATGGAAAGTGAATATAATAAAATAATTCTATTCAGCAGGAAGTATATAGGATATTATTTAATACTACAAAATGCTATTTAATACTACAAAATACTAATTATACCTTTTATTTCTCATTGGCAGATCTGCAGTGGAAGTCTGGGCATATGGCAGAGAGTCTAACAAACATGCCTCGTCACTCCCTCTACATCATAATCGGGGCTCTTTGCGTAGCATTTGTCCTGATGCTGATCATTCTGATTGTGGGAATATGTCGCATCAGCCGCATTGAATACCAAGGCTCTTCCAGACCAGCCTATGAAGAATTTTACAATTGCAGAAGCATCGACAGTGAATTCAGTAATGCAATTGCTTCTATCCGACATGCCAGGTTTGTTCTGGGGATGGTAACTTTAACAAAAATCTGTTATGACACGTAATTTCAGTCCATGCGTATTGCAGCTAACCACTGCTGGCAGAGAATGGGCTGCTTTGTTGTGAAAAGACAGGATCGCCGGCATTGCTCCTTGGTCTTTTTGGATCCCTATTCTGTTCTTGGCTCAAGTATGATAATCCAGCACAACTCCTTGAAGTCAGTGGGAGTTATTCTGAGCTTATTTGGTGTGACTGGTGAAGAGAGACAGATGCAGTTCCTAGCCTGTAAGATTTTTTGGGGGATGTAAGCACTCTTTAACAGATGCACACAAATAATTTGATTAGACAGCAAAGCCACTTGTTGATTTTATGACTAATTTACCACATTATTCAGTGAGACTTTTCAAATCACTGATTTTTTGTGCCCGTTTGCCTCCAGATGAGGATCTTTCTTTTACTTGCTTTTCTAGAGATTGTCATCTCTTGACATTTAATTTTAATGGAGCACTGGCAAGCCAGGGCATTGGGTGTCAGAAAAATACAAAAGTAGGGCTGGAATGGATTCAACAGCTGCAGTGCAAGCTATTGTACCGATGTAGCATTAATTATATGTAGCTCCATGCCAATAATTGTCTTTATTCAAGTCATTTGGAGGTTTCTAGAGTTAGAAAGGGCTTTCCTAAAATCCAACCTAGATTTTCTTTGCTATGAATTAGGCCACTTCTTTCTGACTGCTCTTTGGGTTGTCATGGACAATAATTTATCACCATTCTTTTTCTGGTAATCATGTAAATCAGGTCTCCCTCCTTCCATTCCTCCCTTTCCCTCTAAACAAAGCAGAACTACTTTTTTAATTCACAGACCATTCTTTCAGTATCTCCTCCTGGATCATGTCAGCTTCTTTACTGGTTCTTTTTTGAAGGATGGTCCCCAAAACTGGAAATAGTTCTCCAGCTGAAGCTTTGACTGTGCCAAACAAACTAAGCAATCACCTCCTGTACCTTAATTATGTCATTACTCTTCATACAATTGAAAATGAAACTTTTTTTTTTTTTTAATTAGCATTACACTAGGGATGTTTTAATTTTGTGACCTGTTAGACCCCTTCCCCACCCCCAAGATCCTTTCTGCCATGTTGCTTCCTAGCCAGTGTTATTTTGTCTATATTTGTCATCTCTCATAATAGGGTAGAGCTTTCATTTTTCTTGTTTCTTTTTCCCATTTCTTCAGTTTGTCAAGACCACTTTGAATTCCAACAAAAGCATTCATATATGTTACCATTAAAATGCTTTTAAAAGAATGGAGGGAGACATGTTCCTGTGCAGTGACATGGAGAAATGTGTGCACATTGGTTGGTGATTGCTGGTAATTCATTTTCTGAACGCTCTGTTTCTGTTTCAGTGCAAATTAAGTAGGTTAATGTGTGCCCGCACTGAAGTTTTCTAAGTTATCTGAAATAGATGAGGAATTCCCACAGGCTCAGTTAATCACATCGCAGCTTTGGGCAGTAGCTCTTTAAACTGTTCCAACTAGATTTACACTAAAACATTTGTTCATTGTCAACACATGTCAGCCAGTGAATGTTTTAAAAAGACAATTGTGTATAGTTTATTTAACATAACAATCTAAATAATATGAGTGTTCTTCAACTCTTCCCTTGACGTCTCCTTTGCCACTCAGCCTTACATCTCTTCTACTCAGCATCTCCACACTGTACACATCCTGAGAAATGGTTTTTCTTTCAGTGGTGTATTGGAAGAGGAGGAAGTTTCTTTATGGCCCATAACAAAGCTTTATAGCTTTTTATTATTTGGCCTTGTGCACATCTACTGTTATGTACTGCTCATCTCCAAGGGTGGAGAGCAAGGTGCAAGCTGATACTGTTAATCTTTCAAATCAAACCCCTCTCTTACTACTGCAGCAGTGACGAATGTGTCATTCCTGTTCAGTTCCTACTCACGACGTGGTACTTGGCGCTTCCCAAAGACTGGGAATGGTCTCCTGAGGAACAGGAGACACCTGAGTTTTCTTAATTACTTCTTAAAGCAAATTTGGCAGCTCTCTATCCAAGGGCACCAAGGGAAGGAATACCAGCAAGACAGGATCTTTTGGATCTGAATCCTTCCTGCTTTTTAGAGTTTTGCTGGCAGGTACTGGAAATGGTAAAACGTTTTCCTGTATGAAACCTTTCAAAAAGAAATTGGGCAAGGTCGGGTCTTTTCGCTACTCTCTGGATTACTCTGAATAAATTGCCACTTATAACAAAGGGCAGAAGTTTAGAAAAAAAATAAGTTTGCATAAGGGTTAAATAACTTCCAAAGAAGTCTTTAAAGTGGGATGCATTCATGCTGATTTTTCAGATCTATATTATGCAGTTAAAAATCATGTTATTGGAACCTGTCAGCAAAGGCTTTCCATATCTTGGGAAAGGTGTTTCTACGTAATGCAAATGAAATAATTTCATTCCAAATAATAATTCTCTGACTCTCAGAAAATGGATGCAGTATGAAAAGCCAAGATAGAGCTGCCAAGTCAGGTAATTCAAAGAGATTTATGTGAAGATTATTGTGTTCATTTTGGCTTCAGGAACATATAAAATACTGTTTTGGGCATTTCAATCCAGGAAAAGATGCACAACTTTTATAGTGTTGTGTTTTTTTTTTTTTGTTTTTTTTTTTTTTTTCATAAAACCACAAATCTGCATACTAAAAATACCCAAGTCTGAATTTTCAGAGTTACCATATTTGAGACCTGACTTTCAAATAATAGGTTCTCAGCGTTTTCTGAAAATCAACCCCCTTTCTCAGTTAGATACAAAAAGTTATTAGTGTCAGTAGGCATCCAGAGAGTGTGGATTCCTGTTGCATATTCAGTAAATTATTTTAATATCACTTGTTCAGGTTTCTCAGATCTTTATCCTGATCACTTTTTATAATTTGATCTCTGCTAATCAAGGTGCTTGCTGTAAGCAAAAATGAATGTGATCAAGGATAGTTACTAATAAATGTCTGCTTTTAGTGAATGTTCTTAGGATTAGCAGATAGAACTTGACGGTATTCTAACAAACTGAAGCACAACCGTCTTTACTATTCATTATGCAGAGAATAAATAAATACTCCAGTTATATTCATTTTATCTTTAAAGCTTATAAATTTTAAGGCCAGAAGAGAATGTTGTTATGAAATAACTGACCACTTGCTAATGCAGATGCAAGACTTCACTAAATAGGAACCAGAAACTGCTGTTGAAACCGGATCATCCACTTTAGACAAGCAGCCGTACTGACTTCATAAGATATCCAGTCGCAGAGATGGAACTACTGTAAATTTTTCTTGTCTTTTGATATCATTAGCATTAGATTCCAAGCACTTCTACCGTGTAGTTTGCTTAATTCTAACTTCCACATGCTGACTCTTGTTCTGTCTATGTGTGGGCTGGAGAGTCTGGTTCATCAGGCTCTGATTAAGTCATCTTGTCACAGCAGGGTAAGCTTCTCCCCACCACACGTCCTGTGCTTGTTCCGTGCAGTGAACATGCTCCGGTGTTTGAGTCTGCTGTGTCAGACTGCAACATCCGAGGCTTCCTCAGTCTGATGAGCTTCAGTATATTCTCTTTTTTTACCCTCTACCAGTGTCTCAGCTTTGTGGAAACTCTAGGATTACAGCTCAGTTATATTAAGGAATGCACGATACCACTTGTGCACTTTTTTTTTTTTTCCAGTGAATAATGCAGAGGAAATTATTTTCTCATTATTCTCCTCCTGTGGAGAGAAGAATAATCTCTTCCTCCTGTGGGTATGGATTTTTTTTCTTCTGATCTCTCTCTTTTTCTTCTCTTGTTTAAACTTATTTGTGGACTCCTTATATGAACGGCTGTTTTTGAGCAGAGTTGCAATGTGTGGTTTCTTTCTTCTGCTTTTGGGACCACTCCAAATTCCAGCCTATCTCACTGAAGTTGGAGGTTATCATTTCCTTAAGGCTTGGCCATAAATTTTCTCAAAGTTCTACTTGAATGGAATTGGAGAGGTGAATGACTCTCTATGGTTAGCCATCTTTTGAAATGCCCTTCTAAGAAGTGGAGAGGCAACCCTGTGCCATGCTTGAAGTGGAATTTGCAGACAGACAAACATGGAGCAGCGTGAGCCAGGAAAAATTCCTGCGTTGAGTAGGATGTCCCCAAAGTTGTCACGGAACCCTCAGTCTCTTAGGCAAGTTACACAGGTTGATTATATTCAGTGTTTCATTACCAAGTGTATTTTCCAAATTTCATGCTCCCTATGCCACTAGGAAGTATCTCTGATACATACATTGGAACAGTATCATTGCTCATGAATAGTCATGTCAATGCTAAATGTAGAGGCCATAGAACTTTCCCAGTCCTCCTGATATGCTCTGTTTATAGATCCAAACTCAAAATTGTTCTTCAGATGCGGTATCATTGTAAAGCTAATGTTAAAATGATTATCTGTCATGTCCCTCCCATCTTTTTCCAGTATGCGTGCATCTCAGGACTGAGGTTTAGCCATCTGGTGTACAATCTTTGTCCATAGATGAATAATCTTGTATTTGGTCATACTTGTCTTTTTTATTTCTTAGTATGCGTTTTTTTTTTTTTTCTTTTTTTTTCTTTTTCTTTTTTTTTTTGTAAGCAGTCTATTAATTGATCTGGTGCAGTTTGTAGCAGGAAACTGCATCTTTTCACTATTTATTACCCCTTTAATCATTGTTTTTACAGATTGTATTGGCAATTGTTTTATGTTTTCACCATCATTTAAACTGTACAACAGCACCAGATCCTTGTGCGACACTACTAGATACGCACCCATTGAACTAGGACATCCCATTTAGCAATTTTGCTTTGAGACCTCCAAGTTTTGTGTTAACTCTGTTTAGTGTTACAAGCTGGGACTGGCTTCTGAACCGCCTGATCAAAGCAATGTGGTCTACCAGTCAGATGGCTCAGCCAGGCCACAAACAACTAGCATATGTTGTGGTCTTTCCTCAGTGTTTTCTAATTAGGGGCACATGTCAACTCTGACCTACACAAGAGAACAGATTTTGTACTGTTTCACCATGTGCAAGAAGCCATGTGTTCTCTGTACCTGTCAAAAGGGCAAAATTTTACTGAAATCCCTGGAGAATTTTCATCATCATTTGTGTCTGTGAAAAAGCTCTGTTTCCTTTAAACCCTTGAGAATGATGGAGAAATTCAGAATTCACTGCTGCCTTTGATTGGTAAGATGCCATAACTTGATTCCTTGACCTGATTCTTGGAATTTTATCCCAGATATAGAAAAACAAATTTATCTATTATGAAGCTGATGAGGGAACATGGCCTGTCTATACTAAAGTAAACTATAGAAGAACGCAGACATTCCTGCGTGGAAATGTTATCTACTGTGGCCTTATTGACAGCCGAAATACTTAGAAAAATTGGAGTACCAACAGATAGATCATAATACTTCCAGCAATTTTAGTTTTATCAACAATTCTAGATCATTTAAAATAGCCAAGAATTAAATTGGAGTGGGCAGGAAGCTGCATTAAAATCTTGGAAGAAAACCAAGTTAAGTTTGTTTTCATATAAATATTATCCTCAAAATCTGAATTTTCTGAACCTCACCTTCAAATGCACACAAATTAAATTAACACAGAGTTAACATGGCACATAGGAAGGGAATAAAAAGAATCCTTTGTTTGGATCACTATACGAGTAAGTCTTTCTGTTTCTGTGTTAGTATTTTTTCTCTGCATCAGGTCCACAGGGAAGGCAGTTTTTGGCACTCTTTTGCCTCATTTTTATATAATCCTTTTCATTATTTATAATTCCTGTAATTGTAGTCATTTTTAACACGTAAGTCATGCTTCTGCATTCAAGTTGCATTTTAGCACTGTATCTTAATAAATGATAAGCCACGTGACAGATTGTCTATGCAGTGCAAAGGCACCTATATGAGTTTTGGATGTTGGGACCACAATGGTACAGCCACAGGAAATCTCTGTACTCTGTTGCTTATGATGCCTTTGCAAGACTGGTAGGTTTATGTGGCATTGCAATAGCCTAACTGCCATTAATTTTGTCGGTGTTGCAAATAGCATGCTGAATGTTGATAATTTCAACTTGCTTCTCAAGTGGATGTCAGGTGAGCAGTCTTTAAATTATTATTTTTAATCCTTTGTCTACAGTTTGCAACTCAATTCACTGCACAGCTGTTGCATTTCCAAATGCAAATGTGATACTGTTGTCTGATATATATATATATATATATATATATATATATATATATATATATATATGACCTGACCTCAATGTTGGTTGTTAGAGTGGGCTCTAAAATTTCTAGCCTTGCTGAAATTATATGTTTCACTCTTGCCTTCCACAGTCTTCCCAGATTCTGGTACTGCTGAATTCAGGAGCTGAATTCCTGCAGAATTCCTTTGATAAGCAATGTTTATTGTGTTGTTGTTATTATTAATCTGATGCATATATCTTCAAAATTCCAGTTCAGATATTAAAATATCTGTACTTCCAGAATGGTGCAATACAATTTAGAATTTACCTAGGCTCTCTGGGTTTGTTTCTCACAACACACCATCACTCAGCGGGTTGTTGCCATTAACTTGTTCATACTTCTGTTTGTCACCACAAGCTTTCTTTTGTTTCTAGGTTTGGCAAGAAATCCCGACCTGCAATGTATGATGCAACCCCCATTGCTTACGAAGATTACAGCCCAGATGACAAACCTTTGGTTACACTGATTAAGACAAAAGATTTGTAACCTAGCGTATCTTTTTTGCATTATTTTTCAAAAGGATGGGCTACTAACCTAATTTAAATATTTTTAAGAAGAAAGCATAAGTAATTTAAAAACATTAGATGCTTCAGAATTTTCTGTAGAATATTTAAGAACCAATTTTCTGCAGCTTTTAGTTTGGAAAAATATTTTAAAACAGAATTTGTGAACTTCATGAATTACATTTTAATGTACCTTGAGCTCTATAAACTATAAGCTTACGATAGTGTGTGCTTTTTTCTTGGTAGACACTATTACTAAACCCAGATGAGTTTCTTGTGGTTGTTACAGAACAGAAAACAATAATTAATGAGGAATTCTTTATGACATGTCAGTGCCAGCTTTCTCAGTAGAGGTAGGAAAAACGTGAAGCATAATATGATATATAATATATCCATTAATTAAAAAAGTCTAAAATGTTTGTGTTGTGAAAAAGAAACTAGTAAAAATTATTATTCCTAATCTGAATGAATTAGCTTTTGCCTTATTCCATGCATGGATAGACAACCTATTTCTCCATTATTTCCTGAAAGTTGCTGGAACATATTCTTGAGTTGATGTTTGACATTTTTGTAATAGTATTCAGGCTAGGCCTTGTATAATAATTAAAGTGCCTCCTGAGGCAAAGTAAGGGCATGATCCTTTAAGCATTGAAATCAATGAGAACATTTCCATTGACTTCAGTGGGCATGGGATTAGATCCTACAATTGGACTGAATCTATATTTTTCTTTAAAAGTCAAAGTTTTTTATATTGTGAGTAAACTAAGCATATGGTTTGAGTTGTTTGTTTCCTAAGGTTGTTGATGTACAGTATCGTTTCATGAAATATTGTGTATTTCTCACAGCGCTTCTAATTTAGGATCAGTATGTTTTTTGTTTGGTTGTTTTTTTTTTATTATTTTATTTTATTTTTTTGTGGCTGTATTTGATTGCTTATGGGCTTCTTAAAATTCTTGCTTATTTCAGAAAATATCAAATAAATGTTATCAAGTGAAGATTGGAGCTGTTTCTTTTGTTTTTCTTAATTTGAAAATGCAATGTTGTCTATAAATTTGAAAAGACATTCATGTATGTGCTATAAGTAATGCCTAAGAAGACATTCCAGCTGTTAACCTGAAAAACAAAACAAAAAAAGCACTTTGTTTACAAGGTAAGTTATTTTAGCAAAGGTTAGCTTGGAGAATGGCAGAAATGGAGAACTATGTGGTATTTCTGTTGAAGTATCTGTTTAAGCTTTCAGAACAAGATAAAGACAGGTGAGTGATGAGGTTTCTCTGACTTCAGGTTTAAGGAATTGGTCAAGGACGAGAAAGCTCAGGTTCAAATCCCGGCTTGGTTTAGGATGACCTGCAATGAAAAGTTCTACTCTGGTTAGCTCTAAAACTCTAATGCTCATTTTGGGGTGGAGATGGTAGTAAACCTGGGAGTAAAGCCTGTAGTAAATAACTTAGTAAAACTGCTCTCTGTTACAGAGAAGCACTGCTCAAAGTAGTCTCTTACTGTTATGAATGGCTGGATGGTTGAGTATGTAGGTTAGTAACAACATACTCTGTCTGAATGATGTAAATGCCAAATGCATCTCTGAAATACTGAATACCTTCCCTGACATCCTGTATCTGCTACCACGGGCTTTCAGTGATGTTAGCATAAGACAATAATTGATACTAAGAGACCTAAAAAAAACTAGACTTAAGCCTCCCTTTCATTTTTCAGGCACAGTTTGAACAAAGGTTGTGTATTTGCATCTGATGGCTGTCACACTATTTTTTTTTTTAATTCTTTTTCTTTATTCCAGGTATGAAAACTTTTTATTATGGTGACTTCCAGTGACTTCCAGAAATGCTTTAAGAACTCCTGCCAGAATAACACTGTCAGAAGCTATACCCTATGCCATTTTTCATATATTGTGTGGAAAAGGCAAATATATTTGAGATATAATTGATTTGATAATCAGGTAGAAAATAAATACTCATTCTTCAGAGTTTTTGGTCCTTTTAGTGGCAAAATAAATGATTTATCTTGGAAGAAGAACTACAAATCTATGCAAAGTATGTAAACAAGGAACTTGGTTGTTCTAAGGAACATACATATTCATGGTCCATATTTTACAAGAGAGATGTTGCAATGAGCAGTAGCGCTTCTGCATATAAATCATGTCTTGGTAGTGATTCTTGACCATTCTGTATTTCTCTCAAGTGACTGACCTGAAAGATAAGTAATTTGTGAGGAGCTATTTTCCTGTCAGCTTGGAGCCTCTACCTTCTGTAAATCATTCTGTGGTTCCTGTGAATTGTGCTTTGAAAGTTACTTTTCCTCCTTCCAATTTATTTTATTGAACTCTGATGGCATGTTATGCCTGCTCTGTGCATGTATCAGTGCACTTCTCAGGCATTTGTGAGGCACTGCACTGCCGGCCAGATGGAGCGGCCCTTAGACCTGAGGGACACAAGCCTGTCCTGAGATATTTCATCCCAGCTCTGAAGCTGCTAGAACAAGTTGGTTATAGCCTATAAGCCACACACTGTCTTTCTGGGGATAGATGTGAATGTGACAAAGGACATTGGCTATTCCATACCTTCTTTCTAAACTACAGAGAACAAATATAATTGTATAGCAAATACCACCTGCTATTAATATACCACGCTTACCCCCTCCTGCCCCCCCCCCCCCCCCCCCCCCCCTCCCAGTCCCACGAATCATCCAGATGCAGAAAAGGGCTGGTTTTATGTGTCCTTCCCCCTGGCAATGGTCTACAGATCTCCTGTAGCTGGGGACAAGTCTCAGGGCTTGTCATTGACCTTCAGCGCTTATGTGCTCCCTGAGTTTGGCCCCTTTTTCTTCCCTCTCCCTCTGGGAATAGGAGAACATCCTCCCCAGAGTGTTCCTCCCCAGCAGTACAGACAACTCATCTTGCATCTGGAGTACTGAGTCCAGTTCTGGTCTCCCTGGCACAAAAAAGACAGGGATCTCCTGGAAAGAGACCAGTGGAGGGCCACAAAGATGTTACAGGGCCTGGAGGAGCTTCTCCATGAGGACCTGAAAGGCTGAGCAAACTGGGTGTGTTCAGCCTTGAGAAGAGAAGACTGAGAGGGGATCTTATTAATGTTTAAAAATATCTTAAGCGTGGGAGACAGAGGGATTTGGCCAACCTCTTTTCAGTGGTTTGTGGGGACAGGACAAGGGGCAATGGCCAGAAGATGGATCACAGGAAGTTCCGCACCAACATGTGAAAGAGCTTCTTCACGGTGAGGGTGATGGAGCACTGGGACAGGCTGCCCAGGGAGGTCGTGGAGTCTCCTCTGGAGATATTCAAGGCCCATCTGGATGCCCACCTGGGCAGCCTGCTCTGAGGAACCTGCTTTGGCAGGGGGGTTGGACCCGATGATCTCTGGAGGTCCCTTCCCCTACAATTCTGTGATTCTGTGATCTCTCTTGGAGTGGTGTGAAACTTGCAGCTAGAGCTCAGAGTTGTGATACGTGTGCTAACAGGAAAATGTCATGATTTACATAGACTCTGGATGGAGTCAACCCAAAATGTTGAAGGCAATGTCCCTGTTCTTGTGGTTGGGTGAACTGCAAGCCCCAAAGAGAACAGTTGAGCACAAGAGCTAGAAAACACGTTGACTAAAAACACACAAACTTTCCCCCTGTGTGATCTCCAGAGGTGATGTGCAGCCAGCCCCTTGGGTGACCATGGCTGGAGGAGAACCCTTGGTCCCTCAGGGACCAGTTTTCAGTAGCTCAGAAGAGGCCGGACCTCCATCTTCCAGGGGCTCTAACAAACTTCATCTGCCAAGCCGGAGCGAGAGCCGACTCGGAGGGCAGCGCGCAGCTGGTAAGGAGCCAGGGCTGCCCGGCGGGGCAGGCTGCGGCCCGTCAGGCGGCCGGTGGCGGCACCCCTGGGACGGCGGCACCCGCGGGGCGGCAGCACCCCGGGGTCACCCCCCTCGCCGCGCCGCCCGAGGGGCCCGGATGCGAGGCCGGGCCGGGCGTGCAGTGGCAGCCCGGGCCGGGCAGGCGGCAGCAGAGGCGCTGCTGTGAGCTCCGCGGGAAGCGCGGGAGGGGTCCCGGCCGGCTCCGGGCTCCTGCCGTGCTGGGGAAGCTGGCGAAGGGAGAGGGGTGTGGGGACGGGCTGCTGGCCCGGCCGGGGCCCCGCTTGAGCGACCGGTGCGAGCCTGGGCGAGCCGCATTTGTCCCCAGCTGAAATGCTCCTGTCAGCGGATGGATCCAGTGGGGGCCGGGCTGGCGGGGCTCGTCCCCGAGCTAGCCCCCGGCCGTGCCAGCCCGGGCCGGGGGAAGGCCTCCCACCAAAGCCACCCTCCGACCCGGCCCTGAAGGAGGACTGGGAAGGGTGAAGTCTCACGAGGTGAAACTTCAGTCGCAGCACTGATGCTTTCATCCGATCTCGGCGTCATTTCTGGAAGCGGCTTGGCGTTCCTCCAGCAGGCCTTGCTGAGCACCTGAGCTGATACGACGTTCCTCAGGATGCATAGTTTCTCCTTTATAGCAACAGACACTTGATGGGGAATAAATCCAGCACCTCTGAATGTAATTATGTGTGTGGATAGCTGAGGGGAATAAAACAGCTCCTCCTCACCAGGTGGCTGGAGTTACAACTACAGGGAACTACTTTGTCCCTTCACATGGCTAAATCCTTTTGTACCCAGTTTCCCTGATTCCATTCCCATTTTGCCCGCAGCCTCAGAGCTCTGGCAGAGCAGACCCACATGCTGCAGTAGGCAGAGCTGTGCCCCTTCCCTCCAGCAGAGCAGATCCAGCCTGACCTCCCGTCGGGTGCCTCCAGTCCCATTTCTGTGTGAGCACCACTGGCTTTGGGAGGTTCTTGTTCCTTCACTACCACGTTTCCAAGCTTCACATCCTACGTGGTGCTGGCTGGGCTGACGCCTGCTATTTGTAGGTGCTTTGCTCTCACGGTCCTGGCCCTGGTGGGGGAGCAGAAGCCTCCCATCGGCCTTTTCTTCCTGCTTGGAAAGGGGAGACAAAAAAACCCCACAATTTGACTCAGGGAAGGGGTTGGTCTCTCAGATTATTCCTTGTTAAATATAATTAAAATAAAAGAGTGTGTTATTAAGAAGAGCTAATGAGTTCATACAAATTCCTAATGTAAGAAATGTGAGCCTCGGGGCAGTCCAGTGCGTGCCCAAAGCCTCTTGTCGGACCCATGGGCCACTGTGAAAGCGATCTGCTGGGTTATAGCTTTCAGTCACCTTCTATTTTGCAACAAAAAGTGTGTGGGGAATTGTTTGTTTGTTTAAAATGTGTTTTATCTCTTGGAGCCTAATATTCCTGTGAAATGCTCTGTACAAGCAGGTGAGCAGTGGGAGAAGGGCAAAGCACTTAGTAGGTGACAGATGAGAGATATGGAGCAGAACTGGGCTTTGACCTGCTTTTTTCTCCTCTTTACAAGTTTGTCTACTGTTCCTGGAAACCTTGGCTGCACATCTGCCAACATTATGGAGCCATACAGGGTCAGAAGGGATGGCATGAAGTAAATTTGAGTCCGAATCACCTTTATGTCCATTTTAAGCATCTTATCAGGGAAATGGGACTGGCCTAAGGCCAGAGCCAGAGCAATCTGAATTCTGGTGCTGCCTCAAATAGCTGGAGATTGTTCTGAAGATGGGCTGAGCGCAGTGTGCTCTCAGCTCCCACAGGCTCTTTAGCCTGATGTGCATTGGTGAGGGCTCACTCAGAAGTTGTCTTTGTACATCCTGGCTCTCCACTTTCTGCTTACACTGGAGATGATCCCACTAGTGCAATTTCTGTGCTGCAGAGCAGCTTCTGTGGGATCCAGTTTCTGAATCCTTTATAGTGTTTCCTAGCCCCTCATAATTTGGAAGCGCTCCAATTAGGTGAAGGTGATTCTTTCTGATGGGGAGTGGGTCAACCAGTGAAAACAAACAAAACTTCAAAGTGGTTATGCCACATCAAGCCCCATCTGGGCTCAGTTGGCTTCATTCCTTCTGCAGAGCAAAACAGATAATAAAATGACCTCTCTGGAAAAGTCAGCTTTCTCAGTTATTATGAATTCCATTTCTGAATCCTCTTTTTAAGAAGTTTATGATAAGATGATTATTGTAAATAAGCTTTCCCTTTAGCAAAGAATAAATCATCAGATAGCCTTTGTTTGGTGAGATCTTTGGCAAAGGAATGTAAATAAATAAGCTAACTGAATAAACTTCTTTATCTGATGTGCTGAGCAGAAAAGGCACAAAGTTAATCATTTAGGAAAATAAGCTGGTCTGCTGTGCTTGCTTCAGTAACAGGCCAGGAAGAGCCTAAGGGAAACAATCTGCTCTAGCTCACTGACCCCAGACTTTTTGCTAGAGTCCCACAGACCCAAAGAGATCCTGTTTATCAGTCTGGAGGCAATGCTGTCTCCTCAAGGGGATGCTCTTTGGTCTAGATTTTTGTTTAGTTTCTTTTCCTGTAGACTGGTCTTCTTCACTTCAGGGTTAGCTCCCTGCAGCAGAACAGAGATCTGTTATGAAGCCAGCTGTGACTTCTCTTCCACCTCCTGGGAACAGTACATACACGAACGATAATCTGAATTTGTAGTGTCTTAAGCTTTGGAGTCCATTCTTGTTTCCCGATGAGCAAGTTAATGTCCTTGTGCATGTGATGATACATGGCTGTCAGCCCATCAATGCCCAAAGAAAAGAGAGTGTGACTGTTCTGATCTTTACTCCAGCTTTTTATTGACTTGGATGGATTTGAGCTATTCTGAAGTAAGTCTGGTTGGAACCTGAGCCGAAAAGCCAGAAATAAGTTGCACATATTACCAAAATGTATGTAGCTGTTGTGGAACCAGAAAATCACCTAATGCAACTTAGATGACTTTGGCATGTAGTAACTGCAATCACACTTAGTTTGTCAGCAGCAGATTTAATTCTTACCTCCTCTCCCCTAGTGACCTGAGGATCATTGCCTCGTCATCCTTTGCTTTTTCCCTTCGCTTGTGCTGTATCTTCTAGCGTGCCATTCTTGAGCATTGCATCAGGCAGGTAGTATCTCAGAGTGACACTGCTCGACCAGGGCTGTACAGTTTAACACCTAAATGAAGCATTAATGGAGACAGTGGTCTGTAGCCTTTGTGAATGCCCCATTTTGTTCTCAAGCCATGGCTTCCTATTGTTCCTTGTTTCAAACACTCAGTGTTTTGGCATAGTTGCATTTCTGCCCCTTTGCAGTGTTTGACTTAAAAACACAAAGTCAAGATTGCTTGGAACCCTTCCTGGGATAAGTGTCTACAACAGAGATAGGATACATTTATGCCAAAATATCAGCACAAGATGGTTCTGCTAACAGACAGACCTTATGGCTTTGACCTGTGAATGTGTCCACGGGAAAAGAAGCAGCATAGCCTCGCTTCTCAGGCTGGTGGCTTGGAACACTTCCATGGTTTGAGTGAAAGCTCTTGCAGATGCAGAAGTGGCCTTGTGAGCGTTGTTCTGGAGCTGTAGCGGGTGGAGACCACAGGAGATTCCTGGGTTCTTACCATGAATCTACAACTTTAGCATAGCCCTTAAATTCACAGGTTAGTAACTTATTCTAAATTCAAATTGCATGTAATTAAATTTGCCTTCTATGCATGTCTCTGAAATGTTCTGAGATCTTTTTGTGAAAGTCTTTTTGTGTGTCCATAATTCTAAAACAAAGTTTCGCCAAACTTCCCCTTTATCTAACCACTTACATTGTGGTTTAGTACCTGTGAAATTTATGAATCTGTGTAAAATCTAACAAAAAATACCTCAGCCAGGTTGAAAAAATATGATCAATGCCCTGTTGAATGTGGAAGCAATATTTATTACAGACCTTTACTGCCAACTCTTTTATGGTCTTTGCTTAGTGTATCTGCCTTCGGGCATCGGCAATTTGTTAAAATACCATCAGGAAGGCTGTTTAAAAATAGTTGTCCCATATGATGGCTTACCGTCCGTTCTTGTATTAAAAGAATTGAAATATAATAGTATACTCACTTGCAATATCTTTCTGGAAATTATATCTTACGCCCTCAAGCCTATGAAACCAAGATGGAGAATCTCAGCTCATACATCTTTCATCTGAAAATGTGACCACTGCTAGTTTCAAGAAAATACTAGGTAATGTATATCAGGGCCATGAGGCCAATTTTGTACACGATATAGCTTCATTTATCCCAGCCACCTTCCAGAAGTTTGGCTTTGGCTTCTCTTTGGTAAAACAGTGGCTCATGGATACAGGTTCTTCAGTGTCCTAAAGTTAGCTTATTTCTTACGCTGTGTTGGGGTAAAGAGCACATATGATAGGTTCCAGTTCAGAATCACTTTCCATTTTTTAATATAAAACACGACTCAAAACTAGACACGAATCTAAATATCCACCTATACCTGCTTTCTTCCTTGGTGTAAGAACGGCTGTAGGACAGCGTAAAGCTGTGTCTGTGTTTGATCAGAATACCCTGGCACTGCTGCAGGGGCTGTAAAAGGAGGAGAGCCTGTACCAAATCTCCCCTCTGGTACATTGCAGCAAAGCTGCTTGCAGGTCAGAAGAGAGTGCTGACCTTGCTGCTCGTGTCTAGGCTTACAGGGGGGTAAGCTTTATCCCTCCCAATCCCCAAGGAGCAGGAGTGGGAAGGTGGCCCTCAGTTTTACCCGATAGCCCTGTTCTAGCGAGTCGGTGTTATTCTTTTGAGGAATAAGACTGATGTAGCTAAATCAAAACCAGAATGTAGGGTTGATGACAGACCTTTTAATTGCAGCCCTGCACAGGACTGGCAGGCACTTTCCGCAGCCTCTTCTGCTTCTGCACAGCAGGGCTGTGAGGCACCACAAGAGCATCCTGCTTAGGGCCACACAGCTGCTGCTTTGGAAATTCTTTTATAACCTGCATGGAGGGAGTCTTTGTTTTCTTCTCTTGGGTAGTTTGGCCATGTACCCACTGTCAAAATCGGCCTTTAAAGTCAACCTGCGAATCTGTGGTGTCCCCGGTGTGACTTGGCTGACCAGGTGGGAGGAGGCGCTGGCTGACTGGAGGCAGGGGGCTGGCAGGTGCTCGGCAGGTGCTCTGTCCCACTGGGTTGTGCGTGAGAGTTTCCTTCCCGAGCTGCTCGGCCCAGACTGACTCCCTGCCGCAGGTGTCCCTGGGGATGTGGTGGGTGGCACTGGCTTGGCCTTCCTGTCCCCATCTGAGGAGGGGTGAGGCATGTGGGCCAGCAGAGAGAAACCGGAGCGATTCTGCTCATTACTTGAGCTGGCTGCTCTGGCTGCCTGCTGGCTGCCTGCCCACGCTTCAGCCTAGTGTTGACAGGCACGTACAGCTTATTGTCTGCAAATGCTGATTTTTTCTGCCTGTCATAGGCCTGATTGCTTCCTGTGACACATCGGAGGTCTGGTTTTGACATGAGTCTCAGTCCACTCTGTATATTTAGTTTGAAGGTGCAATTTTGGGCTGCTCCTCTTGCTCCTATAGGAGATCTTTCCAATGGGTCTGGAAACTTCATGGTTTCATCACTACGCCTGTGCTTTGCAAGCCCGTCACCAGGAGAGTGAGACTTACAGTAGGAAGAGTAGCAGGTCGCCTCCAAAAGTCATTCAGAAGACACGTGCACTGGGAAATGCAACTTTCTGCTATGGAAGTGTGTGGGGTCTTTCACTTGGTGAGGGGACTTTCCTGCGTGGCCCAAGGGAGGACAGAGCCTTGGTGCTCTTGGGTGGCTGCATGGAATGGAAATTGGGAGCACATGAGGATAGTGCAACACCTGGGATCTCAGGGATCTCAAATCAGTGTTAACTTGCTGAAAACTTGGTGTTTGTAGCTCCTGTTATATGGCATTGATATTCTACAGAGCAGCCTGTAGTTGTTTGACTCACTATGTTGCATCTGTCATGTGAAGAAGGCAACCAGGCAATAACTGTCATGATGCAGAATAATTTCTTTCAAGGATTTTGTACTGAAGATGTGCTATCCATAATGCCTTATTTATGATCTGTATGCAATGCCAGTTCCTCCTATTATTTTAATTTGAACATGTATTTTGGTTGTTTTCCCTTTGTATTGCTCGTGATAGAACAGGTCTGTCAAAACAAAACTGGCAAAAACCTCATGTATTTAAGAAAGGATCTGCTTTCACATGTGCCTATTATGTCATCCTGCCATGAATTTGAAATTGTTATTGTTCTACATATCAAAGCTGATGGCCAGCTTGTTTTAATCCCCAGTACTCAACAAGCTGCTTCTCCCTTTCCCCTTACCCTGTGTTATTCCATGTGTGGTAATGACAAAGCCTGGAGAAGATTTTTAGAGCACTGAATTAGGTGTGGAGTTTATCAGTTTTCCTCTGTCTTTCACCCATTTCATTTCCACAGACAGATCGTCTTATGATTCCAGGGAGATCCCTTAATTCCTCATAAACTTTGAGGAGTTTACTGTTTTAATACACATGATATTTAAAATAGGGTAGTAAGTTACCAGTAATGACAGACAGGTTTAAATCAAAATGTCTCACAGCTGTGATTTACTTGGTGATACACACTGCTGAATTTTGAAAGAGTTCACTTGGAATAGGCTATTGAATGGTAAATACGGTGATGCTTTAATGACATGTTAAAGTTTCATGCAACGCACTACAAAGTTGCTGTACAAACTGGCTAATATTTCCTAATTTTGCTCCACTTTAGGGGACTCCTGTCTGCAGAAAAAAAAAAAAATATCTCCCAACAAATCAACTACTATACCCTGGCAGTAGGCTGGCATTACTCATGTTTTTTTCTACTGCATTTCAAGAAGCCCTGATTTTGCATAAGCAGCATGTTTTTTTTTTTTTCTTCTTTTTCTTCTTTTTTTTTTTTTTTTCTCTTTTTCCATCCGGCAGTACCTCTTAAGAAGGGCAGAAATTGCAGTCAGAGAAATATCTGACTACAAATTAACAGTTAAATGCACTATTCATTCAAAAGCAACTGAGATTTCTGAGAATTCATTGTATCTCTCTTTTTCATTTGTATATTGCCTCTGATTTACTTCCCTGTTCTTCAAACCTCAGTGTCAGGGGTGATCTACGAGTGCAATTTTCTGCGTAACATTTTCTGCGTAACATCTGCAGCAATAGTTGGCAAATCCCTTCCCTCAGCACGGGGATGTATTTGTTACACGCCGAAGAGGCACACAACTCCTAAATCTCTTTAAAAAGACAATGTTTAATACATTTTTGAAAGGAAAATACAAATCCCATCTCATAATGGATAAACACATCATGTTACAAGTAGATCTGTTACCTGAGCAATAACTGCCCTGACTGCATGCCGATGGCAGTTTGTGGGATGGAGCCACCCAGCCCCTCTGGCCACCCCACATCAGTCTGCTTAATTGATCTCTCGCTTTTGGCTTGAACCAAGTTCCCAGATGGTGCTGAGGCAAAGCACAAGCCCAGCTGCACTGCTGTGCTAGGGACTGCTCACGTTGAAATTTAAGCAGGAGCTAAATGAAGGACTTTTGAGATTTGTTAATTTTCTGTTACCTATTTTTGCCTCTTCTAGGGTTGAAAAAGTTTACATATTTGTAGAGTTCATTTTTGAGTTGCAACACTCGGTAAAATCTTGTGTGAAATGTGGATGTCACCTGCCTTATACCTTCAGCATTGACTCATTCACTCTGGTTCCCAAAAACTTAGAAGGGACTGAAGCCCCATCAAGTTACCATCCACAAGAGTTTCTTCGGTTTCTTGGGCTTCTCTCAATGCTTTGTAAATCTATATTTACTACCTCCAAAGGTATTTGTCAGTGAATAAGTTCACATCAGCCCGTGTTTGAAATCTTCCCGATAATCTGTGCAGTGCCCAGGTCATGGACTGAGAAGGAAGTGGTTGGCAATTGTGAAATCTAAATGCCATTGCAAGCCGTTTTCTTGCTGCGGTTATGTACTGCAACCAATGTTAACCATAGACGGTCAAATGTCTCTTTCCTTAGTAAACTTTCTTATTCTGAGGGGATATCCAGTACATATAAAATTGCCTCATTATTTATTTATCACCTATGACCCTTCATTCATTAACTTTGTAATTTCACTGTCTCTAGTGCTTTCCCTAAAAACAGCTTCTCTATATACATGATTCTTCCCTTGTTTATGTTGCTAAAAATCAGAAGTATTTCACATTAACTCACGGTGTCTCATCTGTGCAACTCACAGAAGGGTCATGGACAGGAGCTGTAAGCAAGTCATGGACTTCGCTTGGTGTAAAAGTGATGTGGGGTGATTGTGATCTCTGAATGTATTTCTGGAGGGAGTATAACATAGACAAATAAGTATTTAATAATCATCAGAAGTAATTCACAAATAAAAGCAGTAAATTCTAGGGTGCACAGAGCTGATGGGGTCTTTAAAGGTTTTCTTTCAAATTCTTCTACTCCTAGAAGGGAATGAAGACAGAAGTGTCTGGCATGTGTCAAGCCCCAAATTCTGGGTTATTTTCTGCTGCTTACAAGATTACATTACAGACTGAAATTGATATTCTTTGTGTATGTTAAGACAAAATTGGCTGCTAGAGACACTGGAAATGTCTTTGTCCCCGCATGGCAGTGTCTGGCGAACAGCTGTGTCACTGGTGCTGTGGTGGGAGTGTTCCCTGGAGATGAGGACTTCAGTCCCTTTTGCCTTGTCCTTCCTGTGTCACCCCACCATGTGGTCACTATCCCCGAAATGCTCTGTGTTTTGGCTCCCTCAGGCTCTGGGCCTCTGCTTTTCCCCTTTCCCATCCTCACAGTCCCCTCTCCTCCGTGCGGACCCCTCTGGGCTCCTGCCCGTGGCCTCGTGCCCTGTGGCTTAGCCTTTCCTGCTGTAGACCAGAGCCTGCCAAAATCACTCTCTGCTGCTGCCCTGCCTTTTCTGCGCAGCCCAGTGTCGGGAGGCCTGGGCTCCCCGCTGCTCCCTGACGGCTGCTGCTAGGCCACGGCGCGCGGAGCCAGGAGGCAGCTGCCCGAGCTCCTGCCAGTGTTGTTTGGTGCTCCAGGAAGGCAGTGGGACAGTTCCAGCTGAAGAGACCACTGGGGACATGAACATTTTTGGCACCAGCATGGCTGACAAAAGCACCTGGTTACCACGGTAACCCCAGCAAGCGCTTCTCAGGACTTCATTGCACCGGCAAGCCTGGCACAGAGGGGCTGGAGAATATGCCGTATCCAAATCTGAATTATCTCCCTTCTCTGGGATACTTACCGCTGCCTCCATTTCACAAATCATCAACACCGTGTTGCTTCAGGTTTATAGGATCTCCCAGTGCCGTTTTAAAATATTTGTGAAGAGGATAACGAGCCAGATGCACCGCGAGCAGAAGCGGCCTCAGCTGAACCACCACTGGTGGAGCCGCACTGCCGCATCTGCAGTCATCCCAAAGCACCTAAGTAATTAGAATAAAGACGACTACCTGAATAGATGGTGCTGCACGGGTGGGACTATACAGTAAGCAAGTATGTAAATAATTTTTTCTTTCAATTTACCAAAGCACAATGCTGAAAGGCAACCAAGGACCTTTGGAGATACATGGCCTGCATTTTGTCAGTATTTGAAAGGAATGTTCTTGCTGTTCAGTTGCCGTGACTTTAACAGCAGCCATCCTGTATCTCCTGGGTAGGGAATACAGAGCCAGATCTATAGATGCGGCTGTACCTATTAAAGGACAGGTATCTGCCATCTAGAAGTTGCTGTAATTTAAGTTGCCTCTCAGGAGCTACTGAAGCCAGCAGGTGAATGAGTCCCCTCAGAACCCAGGCTGCTGCTGTTGGCAGCTTGCCTGCGTCCCGCGGCCAGACGCGGCGCTGGAGGCCCAGCCTGGCCGCAGCCTCCCTGAGCAGCACCAGCACCGCTGCTCTGCCACGCTGAGCCTCCGAGTACACGCGGTGCCACTGGAACTGGAAACCTCTGACTTGGTTCTTGGCTCTGTCCTCTTTGTATCAGTTAGACAGAAAGCAGAGATAATTCCATCCTATCTAGCTTTGCCTTCCGGGAAAGATGAAGTTCTACTTAAAAATACATTTATTGTTAATTTGAATGTTAAAGTATGATAAACTGTCAAAAAAACAAAACAAAACAAAAAACAAAACACAAAAGTTTCAATTACTTGGATACTGTATTTTGGGTTGCTTAGGCACAAAACGTTTTTTTCAGAAAGATATTCATACAATGTACTTGATGTACTTCATCTGTGCAAGGATGCTATGTCGGCTTGGAGCGAGTTGACAACATGTTTAAGAGTAAATTTAGATTTTGGAAGGATGTTGTTAAGTACAGCTCTTTACAGGACATTAAAGTCATCCATTAGGCAAACTCTTACTCTGCAACAGCAAAACCAAGGTAAACTGAATTCTGAAGGAAAAAAAAAAAAATGTGTTTACTGACTCGTGTACACTTGATAAACTTGCACAATCAAAATGAGGATCTTGGAAACTGGAGTTGCAAAGTCTGCACAATATTTGGGGAAGCAGCGTTTAAGTAACAGGATGACTCTTCTAGTGATATGTTTCAGTGTGGAACTGTAGTGCCCCTAATGCTAATGGAGCTTGTTAAATCCAATTATATGTTGGGATTGGCAATCAGACAATTTTAGGTAATTAAAAAGGCAATGTCTACAGAAAAAAAAAAGTTTGGTTTTGTTGTTGAAATCAGAGGAGCCATGTTGCTATACACACCTTATATTAGTGTATGAGATGGCCCCAAAGGGAAAACAAAGAGCCATTGAGAGAGAAAATACACAGAGTCACTGGAGAAGCTTCAAATTTGCGTTGTGAATAAAACTGAAATTGGCTTATTCCATCAAATACTCCCTTTTGAAATGGGAGAGCACCCCTGGCTTCAGTATTTCTGCCTCGTGACCACTGAGAGACGTGGGCCTAACCTGGGTAACGCACTGCAGTCTTTGGAAAGAATTATCTTCATACTAACTCATTACAAGGAGAGAAATCCTAGAATTTGGCACAGAGGAAGGAAAACTAATAGAAAAAATATCTGTATCTTCTTACAAGCACATTCTGGAACATGGCACATCCTGGAAATATTAATTCACACTATTTATTTAAGCAAAAGCAAAAGATTTCTGACTGGCTGGGGACAGAACTTCCCTAATGCAGAACAGCTCAGATACCCAATAAAAAACGGTGCTCGGATTAAAATATTAGAAAGTGTAGGTAAAAATGACTTCATCTTGGTGAGACTGTGATATGAAATCACCCGAGCTTAATTGATCATTTCCTGAACTCGGCCCTGTCTGGTTCCTCACCAGTCCAGCCGAAAAACGAGTTTCCTGCAGAGGCGTCGCGGGGAGCCTCAGAACAGGAGGGGACACTGCGCTCGTGCTGGGGACAGGAGGAGCACGTCCCAAGGGGCTGAATCTCCTGGGACAGCAGGAACCCGTATTGACAGCCGAGTGCTGCTGGAGGCTGCACGCCCCCGCACTGGGCAGCTCTGCGGCTGCCTCGCTGCTGCTGCGAGGGACAGTGCCTGGGGAGGCTCCGGGAGCTCGCACGGTGCTTTGATGTCAGAAACCAGCCAGCCTGATTTCGGAAACCGGCAGCCAAGCTGCTCCACGCTACCCACAAGCGTATTCCCACCTTCCTCTCGTATAACACACAGGCTGAAGTGTACAGCGGGCATTTTCTCCACTTTCCCATACTTTTGGAAGTGAAGTGTTTCTGCTTTTCTGTTGCAATAGCATGCCACCCATGTCACAGAAAATGCCGAGGTTTCCCTCAGTGGCTTTGGTTTGTATAAAAGTCACGTCAATGAAGATTGAAGAAGCCTCCTGCCTTACAGTTGGCCCCTTCCTGCTAACTGTGGATCCCAAACCCGCTTCGTGAGGTGCTGCCGACAGAAGCCTGGGTTTGTATGTGCTCCCAGCCACTGCAGGCGGTGACGGTGGGTAAATACGCCGTTAGGAGGAGGACAGCATCAAAGTTTACTTGGGAAAGATTGGGGCTTTTAGGAAATGCCTCCCTGGTGTCAGTTGGAAGAAATGAGCGGGTGACGGGGACACACGGGGCCACCCTGTCTGCTTGTGGGTGAGGAGGGCAGCACCCAGTGGGGTGAGTTATTCCCCTCCTGGGGAGGGGATGGGCGCAGCCCCTCTGCTTCACCAGTTAGCCAAGCCACAAGCCTTGAATGGCTTTCACTAGCCCGTCCCTGCTATGGGCCACACCGGTGGCGCGTTTCCAGCAGCAATTTCGAGGTCTGCGTTCACGGAGGCCTCGCTCCCACCACACAGCCTCGCCCCCATCCTGCGACGCGGTCACGGGGCTGGTCCGTGCTTCGCACAGGCGAACGCGGTGGAAACCCTGGCTTTTTGGGAACGTGCCCAGTTGCGTTTGGGAACACCGCTTTGCCATGTAACACACCGGCAGCCAAGAAACGACACGGCGCCGGGGGTGGCGCGGGGGCCGGGGCCGGGGCAGGGTGCCATGCCCGGGACCGGGACCGGGACCGGGACCGCTCCCGGTGCACCCACCGGGGGCCACCCCTTGCACCCTGCTGCTGCCGGGCTCCTGCTGCTGCCGCTGCTGGCGCTGCTCCGCCCGGGGGCGGGCCGTGGGCGGAGCGGGGCGGAGCGGGGCGCGGAGCGGAGGGGAGCGGGGCGCGGAGCCCAGCGGAGCTTTGCGCGCCCGCGGAGAGCCCAGCGCGCTCGGCAGCGCCTCCCGCCGCCGCGGCACCATGTGGCAGCCGGCATCGGAGCGCCTGCAGGTAGGCGGCGGGGCCGGCGGAGCATCCCCCGCCCGCGGCAACGGGACGCTTGGCTGCAACTTCTCCCCCGGCCCGGAGAAGCTGGGAGCGGGGGGCGCGGCGGGGCTGCCCCGCTCCCGGTGCCCGCCGCCCCCCGGTGCGGGCCCCGAGGGGTTGGCGCACGGGGAGCGCAGCCTCGGCGCTGCTGCCCCGCGGGGTCCGCGCAGCCCCGGGGCGGGACCGGGGTCCCGGGGGAGCGGGGTCCCCGGGGGCCGGGTGTCACCCCCAGATGTGCGGGTCCCAAAGGGTCGGGGAACTCCGGCCCCGCTCGGCCGGGGTGCTGGCCCCGGGTCTCTGCGTTTTTTTTGTTTTTTTTTTTCTTTTTAATGTATGCTTTTATGCAGATTTGCATGTAAATAAAATCAGGGTGAAATTTGAGACAGGCAGACGGCGAGAAGAAATCCAACTCACTTTGTAGTTCCACTGCGTCGACTTCGTTAGTTTCCAGAGCAAGTGTCTGCTGAGAGAGAAGCGGGCATTTTAAGCAAGAACCAGCGGTCTTACTTAGCTGGGTGCCAATGAAAGGTTTTTCTGGCTTTTGCGATTGAAATTGAGAGTTTGCTTTGATACCATCAGGCAGAAGATTCAGAGGTTTGGGTTGAACTGATAGTAAAGCCACACTGAGCAGATCTTTGAGCATGAATCCCCCCAACCAGGAACAGGAATAGTTATTTTTCTCAAAAAGGCATACTTTTCTCTAGGACGAGGAGCTTGGTTTGTAGTTGATGGGAACAATAGTTTGTGGTTTCCAGGACAAATGTTATTGTGTAAATTCTTATGATGTAAATATTATGAACCTTATGTAATATTATTATGTAAACGCATTATTATTTGTTTGTTTCCCCTGTGTGAGCCAGAAGCCTGCGGGTACCAAAGGCAAGCAGGGAGATCCCCTGTGTTACGGTGGCCCTGGGCCTGGTGCTGAGGCTGGGGCACCTGTTCCACCTGCACTCCGGTGGGACCGTGCCCCTGGCAGGGCATTTGCCCCTGGGATGCTGTGGGGGAAGGACCCGAGGCGAGGCTGCACCCAGCACTTGGGGCACAAAGAGCAGCAGAGGGAGGGGAGGAGAAGGGAAGGGCTGAGGTTAGCAGCAGTGTGCAGGTCTGGATCGTATGGATGCGTCCCGTTCTTGGATTTTGGTTTAAAGCTAGGATCCTAATATAACTAGTAGGTGATGCTGCCTGGGAGAGCATGAAGGGCTAATTAGAATCAAGTGCTTATGTTATGCAGAAGAAAGTTGTGAGTGTAACCTTATTCAGCTTCCTTAGGCGCGTGCGTTCCGCTGCAGTCCGCTACAGCCCGCAGGGATGAAGTTATCGCATCCTGCACCCATGCAGGCGTCTCTCCCTCGGGAGCGCATGGGGAGGACCACATGCTGCAGGGAACCCGGGCTGCCTGAGGGGGGACGCGCACCTCGCTTACCTGTTGCAGTGAGATTGAGGTGCAGGGGAGGCTGTGCTCGTGGGAGGCAGCCAGGAGCCCCGAGCTGCTCAGCAGTGGCCACTGATCTTGTGCAGCTTACTGTTGGTTGCCTCTAGCTGGAGCCTCTGGGCATCCTGAGTCTCCCAAGATGCTGAGTCTGTAACTGTGGTTCTTGCTACTGGGAGTTGCTGGGGAAGCGTAGTAAGAGCTGTAGGCGCTGTCAAAAACAAGCCAGAGGGATCCAAACCTCCAGAATTAAATGACGTTTTGACTTGTGCTAGCTACTGGAATGAGAAGGGGAAAGCTTTGAAAAAGCCCCAAGAAGCCATTAATAGTTCTGCGTTCACATGAGGTTAAATAAAAACGTAGTGACCAGTGGGTAAAATGAATGCAGCGAGCACCAGAAAGGAGGAAGGCTGCTCTGAGTCACTGGGATGCAATCACCTAATTAAAAGTTGGATTCTAAGCTGCATACACACAAGCCAGAGTTGCGTTGGTAATAGATTATCTAATATTCCCAACTTTTTTTTTTATTATTATTTTAATTTGAGACGTGGACATTTTTAAATAGCCTGATCTCTGTGTTTGTCTCCAGGACCCACCACACGTTGTGCATCACCAGCCTGGCCAGAGCTGCTGGCAGTGCTGCCTGGCCCTCCCATGGGGAGCTTGTGCAAAGCAGTAAATACGTGTTTTTTTCCCTTCTTTCCACATCAACATCTTAATCCAGTTTCAGGTGTCCCGTGTCCTTCCCCTTGTCCCCAGGCTCACTGTCTCCTGCCACCCAGCTGCTGTGAAACAAATCTCGGGGCCACCAGGGTACCGTGAGGGTGGGCTCAGCTCGTCCCTGGTGGTTCCCCATGGCATGGGTGGGAGGGTGCTGGGCATGGGGTTCGGGCTGCAGCAGAGGAGACTTGGGCTACTGGGGCACTGGGTAGAGCAGGTGGTGTCTTGTGGTCTCTGTTCACATGTTCAGCAGTTACGTGCCAGTCATGCCAAGATGCAGCAGTGTTTGGGGCACGTATATGGCAGGTTCCAGCTCTGTCTTTTGTAGGCTCTCCTTCAAGCTGATGCACAGAGCATGGAGCTGGGCTTTCAGGAGTTGCATGTGGTGTCACTGTGACTCAGATGCATCTTGCGTCAGTTCCCAGCTGGGCCAAAGTGCAGGTCTGTTATTAGTCCGTGCTGTAGCTCTGTGCTAAGTAAAACGACAGTGAAAATATTTTCATCTTTCTGCATATTTCTTTTGGCCTGGGTTAGTAAGAGACTGTGAGCAGACTTTGGAAGTGGCTGCCTGCTGTCCCGGGTCAGCCCTGCCCTCCTTGCTGAGGACAGCTGCGTGTGGTTAACTGAGAAGGGCACGCTCGTGGCAGCGTGCAGACACCTGCCTCCTTCGGGAAGGGTGCAGTGGTTGGCTATTGCTTGTGGGTCTCCTTTTCTCAGTCCCTCCTGGTGTGCAACAGGGCTGCATGTTCCTGGTCTGTGGCTGTTCACGTAAAAGCTGCTGTTGTTCCAAATGTGCTCAGTCCTGTCAAGTTTCACAGTTTGTGCTGAAGATTTTGGCTTTGGCTGTGCGTGTACAAAAGTCCCAGCAGACTCCCAGTGCAGTTCCCAATGGAATTAAATGGATTAGAAGAATAAGGACGAGAAACGTAAATATCTAGGTTTTTGGAATTTCCTTGAAAATACAATACCACGTTTTCTTCTTTGTTCCTTCCTCTTCCCCTTCTGCCATTCTTTTACCTCCGGCAATATCCCAGCCGCGTGCATTTTCTCTGGTCCGTGGCGCTGTTACTTATGTGGGATGCAGCAGGGCCAGGACACTGCCCCAGTATACCATAGGGATCAGCCGCTCTGGTGTGGTACGTGAGAAGGTTGTGGTTTTACAGGTAATACAGGCATTAGCATTTTTCATGCTCAGTGTAAAAGGGATGATCTTTGTGCCTCTTTTGAAAACTTTTTCTGCTGTAATTTCTGCGGCAGCACTTCTCGTTTGTGTTCAACTAAATGCTGGTGAAAGCAGAGGACTTGTGCATGCCCTGCCTCTGTTGGAGTCCTCACCGGGAGGTGCAGCAGGTATATAAGTGCTTGTCCACTGGTTGCTGTCACTGGGCGCCAGCTGTGGGTGCCCTGTGCCCTCTGTGCATGGGTTTGATCGCGCCGCTTGTGGCAGTTTGTCGGTAGTCGCAGGCAGTGTCGCCTGATTTTTGGCTTGATGTTTGCCATGATGGCACTGGTTGAACTAAAGCCAAAACTCTTCTGAAATCTGTGTTTAAAATTAATTCCAAATATACCCTCTGTGTCTGGTTAAGTACGTGAGGGTCGCAGCTGGGATTTCGGTGCTGCTGGCCACAGTGTTGCTCCCGTGAGGGCTCTGAAGTGGTTTTTGAAAACAACCAAGGTCTTAGTGCAGTTCCATTTGCCTGTCGGTGAGATGACTGGTATTTGCTTTGAAACCTAAATTTTCCTGGAAGCTTGATGCCAGACATTGTTTCTAGATAATAAATCCCCGAGGGTGCATAGTTTCCGAGTTCAGGCTGTCCGTAAGCCCTGTTTATAAGTCTCCCTGCTTCTCCTAGCACGTGTGGGCTGAGGATCGCCGTGTCCAAATACATTTCCTTCAGGAGTGGGGGACGCAGCGGTGCTGTAACCTTGAGCGTCCCTGTGCGGAGCTGTGCCGAGCTCTCATTGTGGAAATAGCTCTTGCTTCTGTCCTGCGCGTGGTACCGCTGGTGGGCTTTGAGAAGTGGTGGTGCCTGCTGCCAGCATCCCACGTTGCATCTCTGCCTTTTGGATGCTTTTCTTGGGCAAGTCCCTTGATTTCTGCCCCACGCTACTGGAAGGCAGCCAGAGTCCCCAGACCGGTGCAGTACGCTGCACAGGGCTCTCCGGTATTCAGAAAATATCCTCTACCACCTAGGGTAAACATCAAACACCTTTCCTGTGTCGGGAATACGGAAACTTCCCTGAAGAAAAGCCAGCTTTGAGCAAAGCGGCGTGTGATGGCTTCAAGGTAGTTGGGCTGTGGCGTGCGTGTCTGTGCCACTGGTTTTACGGCAGCATTTGTATCTGTTAGATGTAATGTGGTTTTAGGTGCTGTCGGTGCTTTCAAATCAACTTCTCATCTTGATATTATATTTGTAGCGTTCCGATGCACGCCTACTGAAAATGCGCTATACAGTCAGTTGACACAGTGTTTTTCAAATTTTTACCAGCATATGGAATAACTCCTCCTTAAAACCAACACAGATTGCAAGTGTAAAGCATACAAACAGCTGTCTAGACAGAAACTGCTGCAAGACATGTATAGCGGGAGTGATGCTACTACTGAACGTTGGTTTTATTAAATATTATGTCAGAAGGAAAAAGTGAAAAGTATTTGAAATTTAAGCCTAAGTCATGTGGATGCAAACGTCCGGGAAGTCTCACAGCACGGTGTTTTGGCATTGTATAGCTACAGGATATTTGTCAAGGCATCAAAGTTTTTATGCCAGTTTGCTACTACGACTTTGCAGCAGTCAGAGATCTTTCAAACAAAGCTCAGTGAATTGCAGCTAGCTCATCTGGCACCACTTAGCCTGGGCAGTGCCTTTTTTCTACATTATTTATTCTTTGTAGAAAATGAATGGCTCTGGAAAAATGCTAATTTTGGGAAGCATTCTATGACCAAAAGAAAATCAAAATCAGTGACTGTTTTGTGGAAAGCCCTCTGGGAAATGATCTTAAGGGTTCGTTTATAGTGTACTACCAGTTTCAGTTTATGAAGCTGACAGCCTGTTTGATGACCAAGACAAATAAAAATAAATAATTAAAAAAAAAAATCAATGATCTCCTTGAAGAAAGGCAGTCAAAGGCCAAAGCATTCAGTCTAAATAGTTCAGGATTTTAACTGCCTGCTTTTTTTTTTTTTTTTTTTTTTTTTTTTTTTTTTTCTTTCTGTTCCCCGATGGCAGCCAGTAGGACAGTCCACAGCAGCAATGCCATCACCTTCCATGGGTGGTCGTGTGTGCAGCAGGCAGGCCTCCAGCTGGGCGGCGGAGCCTCCGGCTGCAGGGGCTTTGTGCCTGGGTTGGTGCGGTGGTGGTTCTGCCTGCCATCCGGCATGCAGGATGAGAGCCTGGCCTGGGCATCCCGGGATGTGGAGCTCAAAAGTCCCTTCAAGCAATGTTTAATACTTGCTTTCTTTTCCACAATGCTTTCATGTATAATAATTGAGCTTACTTGCACTTCAAATAATAGCTGGAGAGTTGCAGGTGACAGCAGTGTTATTCTGCTGGGTTCTTCTTGATTAAGTGCATAAAAATCTTTGAGCAAAGATTTTAAATGTGGGTGATTGTAAAGTGTCTGTGCAAAGACCTAATGTGACCTTTCATGATTTGTTTTTCTTGTTGAAATACTGAAAATGTGGAGTAGCAAATACGAATCTTGATGTCTTGATGTCTCTTGAAATCTTTGGGGGATTAATTTTTTATTTTTTATTTTTTAAAGTTGTGTTCTTCTGATACTTGATATCTCTTTATTTTAATGATAGCACTTCAACAAAATTGTATGGGCTCAGAATGATTAAGTTGATTTTGTTACCGTGACCCCTATCTTAGCAGTTCGGCATTGGCTTCTGAAGTGTTGGTCGTTTTGAAGAACCTCCATGCCTGTTTTCACTGGCTGTGTTTAAATGGTATCTGCTTTTCTGATGAACCAATTATTGTTGGTGATATTTCCAGTGCAAATTCAGAAACTTAAAAATTTTGCCATTCCCACTGTTTGCTGCCTTTGTTCCCTCACAGGCCTCCCTCACCCCCATGCCAAGGGCCTCAAGCGAGGGGTTGAGTCTGGGGCAGGCCCCAGGCCTTCTTTGGCTGTCCCACTCCACTCTTGATGGTTAATGGCTGACCCTGCTTCCAGGCAGCCTTAACAGCCCTGTGTGTGACCCAGATCCCTGATGGGCTTCCTAATGATTGAGCCGAGCAGGTATCTCAGAGCTGTGGCACTGAAGTCACCAGCAGTCTTGTGCTGTGCCCCTTCATGGCATTGGAACTGTGCCATTCCAGATGGTTTTCAAACGTCTCCTCATGTGAAAATATTTTCTCCAGATATATTTGATGGGAATTGCCAGGAACACTGTGAACAGATAGAAAGTTAATTAAATGTCCTGGAGCTCAGATATGTGGCCGCTTCTTTCTTCCCGCTCCAGGCTCCCTCTGGGTTTCAGAGATGGATATTCCATACGTTTCGTGTCAAGCGTTCAGAATGACCCCGGAGTAAGTTTCCAAATATTCAGAGCCTCCATTTGGGGCCAGGTTTTTCCAGAGAGCTTTTTACCTGGTGGGCTGAGCTCTTCTGAAAACATGACCACTCGTTCAGCGCCTGTAGAGAAGTGGTGTTCGGAAGTCTGGTCCCACCGGGGGGGGGGAGTAGCTGCCCTGAAGACCTTGCAATGGGAGCTAGTCCGAGCTCCACTGGGGTCTGTACCAGCCTTCGTGGGCCTGACTGGGTTTCAGGGCAGGGCAGCAATCCCACCTACTGGGCTGTTACACGGGATCCAGAAAGCTTGTAAGGTCTCATTTAAAACAAACATTTCTCCGCACTGTGGAACTTCTTCCTGAGAGTGGGCTGTGGTGCTGAGAGACAAAAGGTGTGGGCAGATGCAACCTTTCCTCTCTGTGTGGCTGCAGGAGGAGGCTCTGCATAGCACATCTCACTTGCTTGGTGGCTTTCCTGTAGCTGGAGATGAGCTTTCCTGCTGTCAGGATTAATGCTCGCTTTGTGAGCTGATGATGATACTGACCTGAAAACGGTATTGTTCCTTGGGGGAAAAATCACTCCCTCTAGTCTCTCTGATTAAAACAGAAAAACAAAAATTCTATTGTTATTTATCAAACCTGACCAGTCCAAATAAATATGCTGAATTTGGTTTCTGGTGTTATGTTAAGAGACATTTTTCTCAATTTTCCAGTGTTGCCTTCTGCTGGAAACAAGACTGCCACCAGGAGGGTTGTGTCTGGGTGTGCTGGCTCTTGTGGCTCTGGTGTGGAGCTGGAGCACACCAAGAAAAACAGCAAAAACATAAGGTTTCAAAAACAGGGTTTTAATATTTTTTTTCCCCCCCAATTTGAGACTTTAAAAAGAGAATCTTTTTCCCATTTTTAGCTTTTCCATCTGGAATTTATTATTTTTTTCCCCAGTTTTTGACCAGAAAAGTTCTTTTTGGAAGCCCTGCCTGTAGCTCCCTGAGCTGCCTGGTGGTCGAGGCCTGGCACAAGCCTCCTCCCTGCCTCCCCACGCAGTGTGTCGGCAGAAGGCGGCAGAGAATTTCTTTCATCTTTCAGAAGACTGTCAGGGAGGAGTCACAGCAAGGCCCGGAGGACAGATTTTGGTGGTGTGGTGCTTGGCAATTAGGGCTTGCAAAATGTCTGGTGGGCTGAGTGAAGTTTTCATGGGGTTGTGTGTGAGGGGACACAGGCAGTATTACTGTGGGGTCCCAGGCAATTTGATACATTTCTCATACGTAGATACTTTAAGATAGAGGTGAGCCCTGACATAGAAGCACTTGGATGTACACGTGGAGTGGAAAGTGAGCTGTTTCTGTGATGCTTTCCAGGCTCGCGTACTCTACAGTGTCCATGTTGCTTTCTGTGTTGCCAGTTCCAGCACTGTTGAATGATAGTAAATCAATTTTAATGTGAGGTGTTTTATTTTTCCTCAGTTTTTATTTATTTATTTTTTATAGTCCACAGGAATATTCCGTGCCTGACTATAACTTTGAATCAACAAAAATTGTAGAGGCTCGAATCTTGTCCCAGTGCTTTTCAGGAGGAGGCTGTGCAGGGTGGATCTGCGCAGGCTTCGGTTTTCACAGCTGGGCTCTGTTGTTTGGGTTAGAATCAGAAGGAAGGATATTCTGAAAATGATCACAGTGGGTCTTCTCAACAGTTTGGCTGAAAGGGGCCATTGAGCCTTTGTTGAAAAACTGTGTGTTTGAGAAAACCTTGACAGTGAAGACAACTTTGGTGTTTCCTGCAAAAAGGAGCTGCAAAGCGAGCACCAAAACCACCAACAGTGTTCCCTGAAGTGCAGCCATGTCTTGTGTTCAGCCTGCACCCTCAGTGCCACGGCTTCTTCTGGCTGGTACCTTGAGTTTCTTCCGGCTGTCAGCATCCAGCCGTTTCCTTGCAGCACCATCACTTTCTAAGGAGAAACGTGTTTATTCCATGGCTGGCAGAGGATCATGTCTGCAGTCACCAAAATATGTCTCTCTGCTGTTTGTCTGATGTAGACTGTGCAGGGTGGAGGAACAAGGTAGGTGTGAACTTAGGAAGGAAAGAATTTAATCCCTGTAAAACTCACTGGAAAAATCACAGGATCACACTGGCTAGGAAATGAGCATTTTGCTTTGATTTTCTGTTTAGAGTCACTGAAGGAAGCTTGGTGCTGGGATGTGTAACATTTTTGAAGGGCAACATTTTAATCTCATGCCTCTAAAATCAAGAGTTCATCTAGAAGGAGGATTTGCACATTTCTAAAGGTTGCAGGGGCCAAGGTGGTCCAGCTCTTGCCTTTTACTGCAGATCATTGTGGCAGTCTTCAGTTTGTTTCTGGTAGCTTTGAGGTCACACATGGCTCCCTGCGCCTCACTTTCGGAGTCCCACAGCTTCTGGCTTGGCAATGGGATGCACACTTCCAAGGAGTAACCCCAGTACAGAGGCGTGGGGTTTTTATTTTCCTCATCCACTGCCAAGGACAGAGTTTGGGCCATTTCCTGGTAGCTGTCCAGTGGAGACTGGGCAGCCTGGTACAGGAGACCACCCCATCAGAAATACTGGGCTCACTGCAGGGTCTGGAGAGGTGAAGGTCAGCCTTTCTGCGGGACAGAGCAAGCCTTGGACTGAGACAACTTATTTTCATAATCAAGGGTGAGGAAAAGCCCTGGCTCTTCAGAACGGTATTCACTAAAGTTTTAATTAGTCACCGTTTAATTGTTTGTTCTCTGAAGTCACTCTCCCACATCCTTCTTACAGCTGAGATGCTGACAAGTTTTGGGCACAAGTGTGGAGCTCATCTGACCAAGGAGAGTCGTATCTGAAGAGATCGTGAGTTGCAAGCAACAGCTGAGATGAGTTAGAGAGCTCTTCTCCTGGAAAGAACCATCCCACTGCTGCCGCTGAGGGATTTCACAAGCTCCCTCTGGTTTTCTGAGCCCAGGACAGGGCTGCAGCAGGTTGGAGCAGGGCAGTGGGGTGTGTGTAGGTGAATGTCTCTTGGGATGTTTGTCGGCAAAACAGCAACAAGAGAGGCTTTGGACTAATGTGAAGTGCCTTATAGAGACGTGGGGGCAGCCGGATGTCCCCTTGGTGGGGAGCTGTCAGGAGCTGGGGACCAGAGGGGGCTGGGGGCTGTCACAGCCCAGAGCCCTGTCTGCAGAAGCCTTGCACTGGCATAACTTGGTTCTGATTGGCTATGAGAAACACAAATATTGTTAAATGATTTTCAGAGGGCTGTTATGTTGTCTTTTCAATTTAGGATTTTTACTTCTCAACAGCAGGAGTTATTTGTGGCTGCTTACATGACATTAGAAAAATATCCATGTGCAGTGAGCAGCATTAACTGTGGAAATGTCCGTAACTGGTTGTTCCGCAGTTTACTATGCCGGCTCTGAAAGCAAGAGTCCGTCTGACCTTCAGTTTCTGTGTTATGGTTTGAGGGTTTTCTTACGTGTCTGTGAAGCTTTCCAAGATAAATGAAGTGAATGTGGTTTGGCATTTAAATCACTGATGTTGTATCAGGCTAGAGAATTTCAGAAACTGTTAATGTCTAAATAGATGTCACTTTGTTCACGTGGGGATAAACTTTGCTCCTGTCTATCTATATGCAGATCTCTTTTGGTCCAAATTCTGGTCTTGGTAAGTTGGTATTAATCTAAGTGCTATTGCTAATGTCAGCGGAGCTGCTCTGGATTTCTTTTGCTCTGAAGAAACCTCATGTGTATTTGGGAGTGTCCGAATTTTACCTGTTTTTTTCTTTTCTTTATTTTTAAGCAGATACATGTGACTGTGAAAAGATTTAATGTCTAAGGGAGCCAGACTGAATGTTTCTGTGTTACCCTTTTTGGAACACGTTGTTACTGAGGTCATTCTTGACCGGGCCCTCGCTGTTTGGATGAGGGGCTGTTACGTATCCAACCGGAACGTCTGTGTCACGCTGTGAGCCTGGAGCCCGCTTGCTTTGGGGTGGAGGAGAAAAGCACTTTACAAAGTATTTATGGAAGCGTTACTAAACCTGGTGGTCACACGGCTCCTTCCCTTTGTGAGGGTAAGGGGGGTGCGGGTAGGGGGCCATGGGTGCCATGTTGGGTCCCCAGGCATAGGCTGGGAGCGTCCCGGGCTCTTGGCCACCGACCTGGGGCCCTGCAGTGCCCACGGCCACCTCCTGCTGCAGCCTCCAGCCTTCCCTGGGCTGTGGCCTGGCTTCAACAGATGTTATCGAGATTTTGGTTGAAAAGTGTGTTTCTCGTTTGTGAATACAGTCTGTCTCTGATTCCTTTTCTTATCTTCATGTCTTCTCAAGAAAATTTAACGTTTGTTTCTTCAAAAATGCCTACCCCAGTTTTTGTTTTTTTTCAGCATTTATCAGGAGCAACAAAAATATTTCTTACCCAGCAGCCGTCCTTACAGAGTTGAAATTAGAGAGCAGTCTGTCTTGTCCTGGGTAAAGCATCATTTCCAACATTTTCTTGTTCTCAGATCCATATGTAGCACAATAGGAAAGTGATGTCATATTCTTCCTTATTATTCCAAAATCTATCCGGTGCTTTTAAAATTTAATTAATTAATTTTTTATTTTAAAATGGTTTCTGGGAGGTTTTTAAATCTGGCCTCTGTAGTTTTACAACTCAGCGTATACCTGAACAGAATCAGACTGAAACATCTGCTTTCAGAAATGCCCGGGGCCTTAGTGTTATACTGTATCCCATACAGATAGAGAAGGGGTGCTGGCAGTTTGAAGAGTCAGACACCGAAGCTGATCGTTGTTAATCATTGCAAGTGTGCTGCACAGCTACAGACAGTGGAGTGGTTCTAGCTGCATAATAGTTTCCAGAGAAAACAGCTTGGCATCTTTGTAGCACCCCAGTTAGCAGGCGTCAGCAGGCAGCAGTATAGTCGTGTTATAGATATGAATTATTTTATTAGTGCTGTCCAGCTAGTGGAGCAGGTACGGGCTTCCTTTCAGTGCCAGCTTGAATCTGACCCGTGGGATCGGTGCACTGGGGAGGGAGCGGGGCTGCAGGCACCTCGCTGGGGGACTGCAGCGGGAGCAGTGACATGGCACAGCTTGTCCGTCTGTTATCCTTCCCTGGGGGTGGAGGAACGGCTTTTAAGCGTGTCATCACCTCCTTAGCATAATCAGTTTTTCCTGCTGAAAGGAGGCCATTGCGGTGCCAGCGCTGGGGCCAAGGTGCGGCTGCGCGCTGGAGCCTCTACGCTGCGCAGTGGTGGTGCCCTGGTGAGGAGCAGTTCTGGTGACTCTTTAAGGCAGCTTGCTTTGCCTGGGTGATTGGCGATGCTTGACCATTGGTATCACAGCCTTTGGCCCACATCATCCCTGCTGTGAGTGGGGTATGGGGAGGCTGAAGACCAGCAGACCTCCATCTGAGCAGGGGCTGCCCGGGCAGTGCATGGCACCGTGGGGAATTGGGCTGGGAAAACCCCCGTGGGCTTCGGAGGAGACTCTGGGGAAGGGCTCGTGTCAGAAAGGGGAAGCTGAGAGCTCTGTGTCACTGCGTGCCACCAGTTCTTGCCCACCCTGATGGATGTGTGCAGGAGCTGACAGTGTCGTGGCAGCAAGTGTGCACTGCGAATGCCGTGCTGTGATGTGCTGCGCATGCTGGCTGGTCCAGGGTGATCCCACGTACAGACCCAGGGTTTGCTCTAGTGGATGTTTAATGCTGTTCTGCGTTGTACACCTGGAATTCAAAAGAGAACACTTTTTTATTTTTCTTTTCTTTTCTTTTTTTTTTTTTTTTTAGCTCATCGTCATACCTTTGAAAATAATTGTAAGCAAAATAAAGTAAAGCTGAGCACGTGGAGTCTGGACAGATCTTGGTAACATCTGGACCAGCTTGTCTGGTACCATGTTATTTCTATGACTTGATTTTACTGAACTTTCATGCAGTGTTGAAATGCTGTTTGTCTGTCTGCTGAGATGCTGGATGGACAAAGGCTTGGTCCTCGCTAGAGGAGCTGCAATGGGGGGCGAGATGATTTCAGGCAGTTCCAATTTCTAATGTGCATGTTTTGATTAATATCTCGTTAACCTCATGTTAACCCCTAACACTATGTGGTTACAAGTATAAATATTTATTCCCAGAACGTAGCTGTAGCTATGTGTTAGGATTAATGCTAAATTGTTAGTATTCAGTACTCACTTTAAGTAAAATCAGTTTATCAGGCTGCTTCCCCCCCCCCTTTTTTTTAATTGCCAAACGAGTGTGCACAAACAGGGTTCAGATGGCCAGAGCCTCCAGAATCTCATTATCTTAATTGAAAAATGTCAGCCTTTGACATTAATAAATGATTTAGCTAGCACATGATTCAGTCACTGGGGAGAAATGAAATTGGCTGTTACAACCATCCCTTGCTTCTAGATGATAATGATAAGCTACAGCCCACAGCTCTTCAGAATTAATAGCTCAGGGCTTAGGACATTATTTTCATATATTAGAACATCTCAATTTCATTGCATTTGTTAACATTTTATTCTGGAATATCTTCATGTAGAAAAAAATGGAAGGTACACGATGGATATCCTCCGGTACACTCTAACGTTGCCGTTCAGCTTTTCACAGTCCGCAGATGTGTTGCCAGGGCTTGGCCTCTTCTTTTCCTTAAAATCAAACTGTTTTGTTTGTGTTGACCATTAATTAAGTGAGGCCACTCTTCACTTACCAGAGGAAATAAGTTGTTTAGTCGATGTTTGGGTCTAGCTGTATATTGAACTACTGCAGTAAACAAGTAACTAATTCTCATCCGAATGTACTCTGCGCATGGATTTTATGGACTCTTCTGGAAAAGAAAATATTTTTCTGTCTAAAAAGCATTTCCTACCCAGTGACTAGCTGTAAAAGAAACAGCTTGAAAGTATTTCCTGGCTGAAGGAAAGGTTCGGTGCATACTTTTAGTTTGCCGTTGTGGTTAACATCAATATGTGTTTTTCTAGCACTGCTTAAGCTTTCCTCTCTGTTATGTACCAAGAGCTAATAAACATACGTACAGAAATAACAATCTGTCTGAGTCAACCTGCTTGATCTTCTCTTTTCTTTTGGTAGCACCAATCCTGAGATTTTGCAAAGGGAAATCTGAAGATTCAGGCTTGGCTCTGCTCCTGGCTGAAATCACTGGTAAAATACGGACAGCCTTGCTGCTGGAGCAGGGGCCTGAGGCTTGTGGCTTGGCTGGTTGGCTTTTGGTGGTTCCTGTTTTTGTTTGTTTGTTTTTTGAGAACTAGATCGGTGCAAAATTGAGCACTGGCATATTGAAGGAGATAAATAGGTGAGGTGAGCCCAGCCAGAGCAGACAGGTACTGCTTTTGCCTTTTGCTTTGTGAAGCTCAGGTGTCGTTTCCTTCGGTTTCTGAGCTGGGTTAGTGAACAGCTGGCAGGAGTGCCAGGAGCTGTGCAGCTGTGGGTTCGCACAGCGCAGGCTTTTTGCGCTGTCACCAGTCAGCAGAGGAAAGTTGGGATTTGCAATATTGCTTTTTCCAGAAAATAGGAAATCGAGGGCGGCAAGCACACGTGTCCTCAGGTGCACTCAGGTCTTGAACAGAGGGGCTGGGGCTTTGCTTCATGCAGACTGCCCGTTCTGCTGCCACTTCGCAGTTCTGCCATGCTGCAAGTGACTGCCTCGTGCCTTGCCCACCTTCCCTGCTGACTGCCTTCTTTCAAGTCACGTATTGCTTCAGCCTGACCCTCATAGCCGGGGACTTCTCTAGAGCCTCATTTCCGTGGATGTGATTGTGTGTAATTTTCTGCCTTAAATTGCCTTTTTTATTTTATTTTTTTAAAGTTGGCTTGTGTCTCTTAGTGTTGCAAGGAAAGTCTGAACTGATGATTGTGGGAAGCTCAGAAAGCTGGAGGCAAACAAGTTTCTTAAATTTATTCATTGCTTGCACTCTTTCAGTCCTGACTGTTTCTGTACTAACAGATGTGTTACAACCTCAGGAGGTCTGGGGTTAAAGAACCATTAAGGTTAGTCACCTCTGTGATACCAAAAGCTAGGCTAGATAACCTTGGTCGGTTTTTGGCACAAGTAGGTTTGAAACGGTTTTGCAGGCTGGGTACAGACAGAGCGAAGCCCGTAAATGTACCTTGTAAATTTGCTCTCCCGAGCAGCTCAGGCCTGAAGACTGCGAGTTAGCCGTGCTCTGAGTATCGACACGCGAGTGCACTGCCGTTACGTTATCACAAAACTGGGGCTAAACCGAGCTGGAAATGGAAAAGCCACGTCAATCAAAATAACAAAAAGAGGGGGCACGCTCCTAATAAATGCTGCAGTGTAATAGTAAATACTTGCACGCTTTTATAGAAGTAACAAAGCTCTCGTTTCTACTTACTGCGAGCAAGCAGCCGCCTGTGCCGAAAGGGCTGTGCTCTGAGCACCAAGGGAAGTCTAATTTCTTGCAGGATAGCGTTTGGGTTTTTCTAAATATTAAATCATTCGGTGCACATGTATCTCTTCCGGAATTGAAAACATCTTTTATTTATTGGGCTGAGCTGGCAGCCAACACAGAAAGCAGTCTGCATTTTGTTTATCAATTCACAGAGAAATCCAGTTCTTCAGAGTGTACTTTTCATCTGCCAAGAGCATCAATGGAAAGTTTAACCATCTCCCAGTATCTTTCCTAATGATTTAAACATGGCCATTAAGGAAGGCGTTTAATTCTTTAAATAAGGTGCAGAAGGCGTTAGCGAATTGAGGGACGTGGTGGAGGGTTTAACTCCATGATTTCCGAGGCTTTGCCGGCGACAGACCACTTGGCTGGTCCCTGGAGGTGCTGCAGACCGGCCTCGCTCGGGAAATCCCGTCCCTCGGACCCCTGCCCCTCTCGCCCCGTGGGGATGCTGCTGTGGTGGCTGTGGTTTTGGACCATGTGTAGACTCTTGCTGGGGAAGCCCTGACGGAAAGCACTGCTCTGTGCTGCCATCTATGCAGAGGCTGTTCAGCGAGAATAAGCAGCCTCGTCCTGACGTCTTCATTAAGCTATTCCGTTCATTTTAATTAGTCTAATTTAAGCTTCGATGCATGCATATAAAAATGGTCCATGATCATTTCAGGGCTTGGCTGAAAACCTCTGGTACAGAGCTGTAAATAAACCCATAGCAATGCGTGAATGCTGGAGGGATTCGGATGGATCTTTTCAGATGATTTTTGTGCCTGTGTTTGGAGAAATGGGAACGTGTAAAAGGTTTTCCTTGCAGCTGAGAAAATTCTAAAAGTCTGCCATTCTGTATTTAACTCTCAGGGTTTTAGTCATTACGGTCCTAGCAGGAAGATTTCTTGCGTAAATGGTGACATCCAGGTTCACTAACTGAACACGAGGTTTATTACTGTATGGACTTGATAATTAGTTTGTAATTTGGGCATAGGCATTTCATCCGGGCGGTTTTCTCGCGGCGAATAATTTGCCTTTTATTTGTTGAGGCTGGTTGTTGAGGCTGTTTTTTTTTTTTTTTTTTTGGTGAAAACAGAACTCCCATTCATGATGGGCACAGCAAATGTAGTAAAACATTATCATAGCTGGGATTTGTTGTACACTATGGATTTATGTCAAGAATGTTAATGATTTGTTTATGAATAAGTGAGCCTGTAGTATTGTGAAACAATATCTGGCAGGGCTGCTGAATGGACATTTTGAAAGCAGAGGATTCTTGAACTGAGTAAGCTGTAGATACTTGTATGTCTCAAGCTAGTCATAAGTAGGCTTACGGATTTTAAACAGAAGTGTTTATTTATCATTATGCATTATCATCATCTACCGCACTCATCTGCCATATGTATGGGCCACTCAGTAACATGCAAAGAGGCTGTCAAGTATTTTTAAGGATAGTTAATCTCCTTCTAGTAGGCTTTATTTTAAAAATTGCTGTTTTTTTTTTCCTTTTTCCTCAAAAAAAAAAAAAAAAAAAAAAAAGAAAAAAGAGGCCTTAAGCAGAGCAGTGTGATGTTTGCAGAGTTGCTGGAGATCAGGAATGTACAGCGGGTTTGCAGGGTCTCACTTGGGTGCAGCACCTGGGTTAGCAGAGGAAGCACCTGAATTTCCCGATGAAGTACGGGCTCCTGAGCCCAGAGCCCAGGGGCTCGAGTGCTGGGTGTGAACAGCCGGGCTGTTCTGTGGAGCGTGTCTAAGCTCTGCCCAAGAAATTATGGCATTTCTTGAAACGGCGTCTTGTACTTTTTAATGAGCTGGGCTATCGGCTCTGTATCACTGGATGGTTAAAATGGAGCGAGAATTGCTTTAGCATTAAAACTGTGCCTGGAGGACTTCTCGGAGAAATCGCTTGTGATTATTATCTGAATATAATACAGGAAGACAGCTTTGCTTCTTTGCTGTGCTTTTTTTCACATTGAGTGCAGTTTTGAGAGTTGAAAGGTACACTTGGAAAGCAGTGTTCAAAGGGGAACGGCTTTGGGAGACTTGCAGTACTCTCTCCCTTTGAACGTGGGTAGGGAAGAGAGGTAAGACACAATTTATTGAGATGCAACTTTTATAAAGGAATTGGATTTCCTCTAAATACGGTTTGATTGTGTGCCAAACGGAAAAGTGGCTGAGGCCAGAACACATCAGGCACTGAAATGGAGAAGGATCTCTTCCAAACCAAATGGGCTGGGGGAAAATGAGCCGAGCATCGCTGGCTCCTTCTGCTGTCTGTGCGTACGCACATCAAAATAAATGGGAAGATACCCTCCTCTGTGACAGCTGAGGATGATGAAGCAGCTGTGGTGGGCAGCCAGGCTGGCTGCAGCCTGACCCAGTACAGGCAGCGACTCCCAGGAGTGCTTTATAGGGCCAGGGGCAGGCGGCCGGAGCTGCTGATGTGCAACCGCTGAGATTTGTCCCCGCGTCCCGTGAGCGCAGTTTCTGCCATGGCGTGTTCATTGCTTGCGCTGCTTTCAGCACTGTCTCCCCTCCCTTCCCCGGAATCGTCTGGTCTGAGCTGGTAATTCAGCAAATAAGTAGCCTGCAAGCTTCGTTTTGCTCCCGTTCTCCAGTAGAGCAGTGCACAGGCAGGGAGGAGGGCATGGAGGGAGGCTGTGGGGGAGCCGATGCACTAATTGTTCTCCATATGGATGCTCGTGCCCTGTCCTCGCTCAGACCCACGCCGCACCATTAAGCACTATTAAATATTGGCAGCATAACAGTAAACTGCATTGTGATCTGTCTGCTGTGTAAGCAGAGAAGGCAATCCCAAATCTGCTTCGGGAACGGCTTTAATCCGTTGGGTTGGGAATATCAGTGCTAGTCACCAGAGCATGTTAATTTCTAACTGCAGTGGTGATAAAACATGAAAGTGGAAATGCTCATGTCATAGGGCAGGAGTTGGAACTAATCACCTTTCTGCAGATGCTACAGGGAAAATAGATTACAGCCACAGCCCTGTTTCATGTGCGGGTTGAAGCTGGTTCCCTGTGTATACAAGTGATGGAGCACTGCCTGGAATACCTTGGTCATCAGGTGATATCTAATCTTTATTTCTACAGATAATTATTTTTAAAATTCAGCGTTTAAGCACGTGTACTTGCTGTTTAGCTTTTTCATTGTGAAGCAGTCAAAAGCTGTTGCCGTTCCTTCTGGATAAGCGCTGCATGTGCTTGCCTGCCTTGAACAACAGAAAACTTTGTTAGTTTGTGTTTGTGCGGGGAGATGATGCAGCTCTTCAACCTCTGGTTTTCCCTGTTGTGCTCTTTGTAGTGTGGATGACACTGAGCTGCTTGTGATACCCAACCAGCCCTTAAAGATGTGAAAAAACAAAACTTGAAACATTTCTGTTATGGTGGTTGCTGGATTGCACCCAAGAGGGAACAGGCTTTGTCGAATGATCAAAGGTCCCCTGCTCTCATCAGCTGCTCTGAATGGAGCAGACAGATGTTTATCTATCTGATTGTCTTGTAAAACTGTAGATTTGCCTTGTGCAAATAGCTGTGCATGCAAAACTTTACTGATGTTGTTTCTGAGGCTTTTCTAATGTCATCTGAAAATCTGTTCCAGACAGAGAACCTGGGATCTGAAATGAAATAAAAATCAAACAAGGATACCTTCCACTCCTGAAATCTCCTAAGCTTCAAAATAGCATAGTTGGGTTAAAGGTCAGTACATTGGAGGGGAACTGGTGGTGACTGAGTGATGTGGAGTTCAGGTGCCCTCTCAAAGTCTGTCACTGTGACTAACAGCTCACCCAGACTTTCCACTTCTGGGTTTTTCTGTTTCAAGATTTGCTTCTGGACTGAATTGACACAGATGTATTTGTTTATTTATTTATTTTGAATGACAGTGCTTTAGTAGTGGTGGTCTCCCCAGTAACCTTCCAACAGCACCTACGCTTCTACAGACTTCCCTTGAAATAATGGTAAAACTTGGAATGCAAGAAGCTCTGACATCTAGCTTGCAATCAGCCCTCAGGAAGAGAAATATCCGTCTCGAGCACTGGACTCTGACTCCTGCTGACTTTCCCAAGTGCAGACCAAAGGCAAAACCTTATTCTGTGCCTGTCTGAGGCGCTGAGTGCTGCATGCTCTTGAACAGCGTGTAGGCAGAGAAAGCCTTGTAGTGGGCAGTCTTGGGGACCTCGGCAGCCGCAATGAAGAACCAGTTGGCCGTGAGAGGTGATGAGGTCTTGCATAGCTGTTGCATTATTCTGTGTGCCACAGAGCTTATCTGACAAGCTCTGCATTGAGGTTCTCTTCTGTTGATGGCACTCCGTCAGAGGAGTTGGACCTCATGACACCAGCTGTGTTTGCTCTAAGCGCTGTATGAATTATCTTTCCTTTCCAACGGAAGGCAACTGCAGCAGATGCTATGAGCTGGACAGTTACTCTTCCTACTCATGTTTGTGGAAGAGGCCAGGAGACTTGCTGGAGTCCCTTCAAAAGTCCCATGTGGATTCTTTGCAGAACTGGGGCTGACTCACACCGAAGCAGTGCTGAAGATTCACATTGAATCCCTGTGTGTGCATCCATCTGCATCGTATCTGCAGCCTATCTGATGACTGCAATATCAGTAAATGGCCAGAAGCAGCTTTATATATAATTTTTTATTATTATTATTTTGTTTTCTTTTCTCCAGATTGCCATCATTGACATCGCTTATCAGTTTGGCCCAGCGATTTTTTTTGAAGGAACTGTATGTCCATTATACATGCAAATAGCCTAGATAAGCACGGTTCCGAAGCAGGGCTGCGGCATGAAGAATCGCAAGTCTAAGAAAAAGTGGATTCTGTGATTGATAGCCCTTGGGCTTAGTGGTCAGAATGCAAATAAAAGCTGCAAATCTGAGCAGAGAGACATGCTATAAAAAGCATTATCACAAGTTAAGCTGTAGAAGACACATTGCTGCATGGCAATCTGCTGGATTTACTTTGGCAATTACTTATTTGTGGCAGTGGTGTTTGTGAAAATGGAATTTTTAGCGATCTTGTTATAATTATGGAGGACTGAGTATGTAAAGCTGCTCAAACATTTTACATCAGTTTGCTTTTTTCAGCCAAATACATGTCTTTTTTGATTAAAATAAATGTCTTGATTTTTTTTTTCTTTTTTCCCCAGAGGAATGACTAATTGGTACTCACAAGATTCAAAACTTCAATATTTTATCAGAGGCACCTAAATGCTTTCCCTCCCTTCTCTTTCAGGGTAAATAATTTAGATTTCAGATGCACTGAGTTTGATAAAAGCCACATTGTTAACATCTCCCATAGAATTACAGCTCTGTGCGTTTTGAGGGATGCTGGAATAACTGCATCAGTAATGCCTGGAAGTTAAATTGAATGGGGCAAGGGAAGAAGGCAGTAGGGAAATGCTGGGCAGGCAGTTCATTTATTTTAATTTTCCTGGTTCTTTCACATCTGTTTAACTAGCTGCCCAAGACACGTACGTTGGAGACTGGAAGCGTCTTGGGCATTCAGAATACTTCCATCGTCTCGTATTAGAGGGGCGTATGTTAAATCTGCATCTAGGGAAGCTCAGAGCTTTAAAAGCCCAGGCCCTTTTCCTTGGTTGTTGATTTCTGTATTATTTCCCACAATCCTGAAATGTGTTAAAGTTTTTGTGATAATTGGCAGGGTTTGCACCAGGAAACATTTAAAAAGGAAAATGAACCTCACTCATGCACACTCCCGCGTCTGCTGCAACTTCACTGCTCAAAGCTGAGCCCAAACTCTCAAAGTTGACTGGCTTTTTTGGGATGCAAAATAAAATTTAAGTTGTAAGGTGGCTGAGAAAGGATGGTGTTTAAGGTTGTAGGGGTGGGGTAAGGAAGGATGGGGATGTGCCGAGAAGAATGATTTTCCTATTCTGCTGATGTGCAGATGTTTTCTGCATGGAAAACTTGCCAGTCACTGCTGTGTCAGTCAAAACTTGGAGCAGATCAGGCAAAAGTGAGAGTTTACTTCCCAGAAAAAGAGGAATCTGTCTTCCCAATGTAAGAGGTTGAACGACAGCCCTTATGCAGGCCTGAGGTCTTACATCATGCCAGTCTTGCTGGAAGGGAACACTGGGATAGTTTTGAGCTCTTATGTTTAATGCAGCTAAACAACTTAATATTTCCATCAGTCAATGTGCTTCATTGCATTGGTGATGCTGAATTACAGGACTGGAAGAGCAACGCCTAGTTACTGCTGTAGTAACGCTACGTGTAGGTAAGTGTAGTAGCACGTGTAAAGCAGCAGCAAAAAGGGGTCTGGTGCAGTTCCTGTAGAACTTCGTATCTGTGTTGCCCTGGGTTTCTGTGGAGGCAGGGATGGTTTTTGCATGGCATATGGGATTCCTAAAGTCTGGGATTTAGCTGTGAATGAGTACGTGTTTCCAGAATGGAATTACTGGAGTTTGTTTAATCAATTGTGGATTCCTCCAGAGTGACGCTGCAGAGCCTGTGTGAGGAGCTAGCTCTGTTTAATTGGTCCCACATGCATTTGCAGATAGTATATTAACCATGCCCTGGGGGGATAAGGGCTTTTGGTTGAATCTCTTGGTGCCTATTTTATTTCTTTTCTGGAGTTTTTTGTTGTTGTTGTTGTTCTAAGAACTGCAGACATGTATATGAGTATAATCACTAGCATTTTGAAACTTAATACTCAGCAGAGGGTTTAGTTAGGCTTCTGCAAAAATATCTGAACTTCGACAATTAAAGAAGAAACCGAGGTTTTACAGGGAAGCTGGAATTTCTGAGTATCTCTGGATGTGGGTGCTTAAATTGGGAGACTCGGGAGCTTAATCTCCCTTCTCATCAAGCACTAAGGACTTGGCCTTTGAAAATCAGAAACGTGGAAACATCAGGAAACATTAATTACTCTTGGAAAACCTTGGAAACGCCATGCAGATCCAGCCTTCGCATCCGGAGCCCGTGGCTGTGAGAGGGCTGTCCTGCCTGTGGCTGCCGTCGGTCGGCACCAGGCAAGGGGAGCGCCGCTCTCAGCCACTTCACTTGAATCATTTTGTGCTGCAAAAAGCAGAGTAATTTTGCATCTGTCTGTTTTGGCTTAACTCAACCAGTAAGGTAGTTGCAGGAGAAACAGGAATGTAAATGAGCTGGTTTGCTTTCCTTTTGTAAAGGTTTCTTGGTGCAAATGCTGTCAATTATCCAACTCTAAACCTTTGCTGAATTAATGAGACGCTTTGTGGAAGGATATTTTTGATCATTTTCTGTAGACTCCCTTATTCCTGACATAGGCTCTGGTGCGCTGCTCTTATTCGTGGCTTTAAGAAGTGAGAAGACCTACCGTGTGAAATCTCCTGGGTTATGCATTTGTGCTACAGGGGGACCCAAGTTTTATCTATATTCTGCATCATCAACCCCAAAGGTTTGTATCACCGTGAATCCTTGTAGAGGTCCTACCTGATGAATAATTTGCTGATAGTAGGGAGAAAGGATTAATAGTGCAGAGATGAAAGGCCTGTGAGCGTAGGGCTGGCCAATGGAGACGTGTGTGTGTGATGGGACAGCAGCGCTGGCCAGACGTGGTTCCTCTGGAGCATGTCCTGATGGCACCTGTGGGGATGTGTGGAGAGATGAGAGGCTAAAGCCATCAAGCCTCTTCCTTTGTCTTCTGCAAGGCTTGGGGGGATGCACCCTGATAGAGGCTTTCCAGAAAGGAGGGTGACTTGCTGAAGGAGCAGGTCTGTTCACTTGGGGATGGCTTACATCCCTGGGAAGCAGGAGGACCCCTATTCTGAGACCTTCGGGAATGCCAGGCTTCAGTCTGGGGACTGTGTCAGACCCACCAAAGTCATTTCTCTAACACAGAATCAAAGAGTAACCAGGAGTCAGTGATAAAATGGGCAGCTTTAGAGAAGGGAGTAGATTACCATTGTATTATATCATTAGGATTGTATCACTGTCTCATAGCTGTAAATACAAGAATTAATAGACTTGTTACAAAAGTTCATTTGGTTCGTATTTATCCAAGAATTTTGGCAAGAATTTGGACTCTTTTTTCTGCACAGTGTTAGCAAACATGCACATACCTAGCAAATAAATCAGAGCAAATTCCCTGTTTGTAGCAGACACCTCTGTCATCCAGTCCTTAGCCCTGTCTCAGAAAGCGAGTCCCAGAAAGGCAAGAGGGAGATCAGTGAACTACAGAACTGCCTAACAAGTTATCGATTTATTGCAAAAAGTGAAGGAGAAGCGTGAAAGTGACTGAAATGCTGTTGTTGTTGTTGTTGTTTTTGAAAGAGCTGTGTTGGGGAATGCAGTGGCTGTCTGGCAGGTATTGTACAAGATGATCTCGCTCTGCCAGGCTCAGAGCGAGGAGAAAGAATGTTTTAAAGCATCCTCTGACACAGAAATGATTGGAAAGCCTCCAAGAGCAAATTGAAAAAGCAACAACAACCGCCTTCGTGCTGCAGGATTCCATTGTTCTAATATTGGGCCAACTATACCAAATAATACATCTACTGGAAACTCATGTTAGGGGAAAAATATGTTGGAAAGCAGCTAAGGGGTCAAGCTCAAAAATCGAAGTGAATGATCTTGACATATCTATGCCGCTGCATGTCCTATTTGTTCCTTCCTTTCTTGTCAGTTCCTATTTAATTTTATCCACTCTTTTGTTTCATTTTTTTTTTCCTTTAAAAACAAACAAACAAACTACAACAAACCAACGAAAAACAGTTCTAGTCTTCTCCTGGGCCTGTGTTCTGGTTCCCATTTGGGCTGAAAAGTGCAGGGGCTGATAAATACCTGGGTTTGCATGGAGAAATTCTGGCATACTGGTACTTCTGGAAATGTAATCTAGTTAAAAATCCAGGCTTGCATGTGGTCACGGTGCTCCTGGGGAGGTACTGCTGCTCTGGGGATGAGAAGATGAACAGCAGATAAAGAGGATGACTTTAATTTCCTTTAGTGCTGTGCATGGGGGCCGTGTTTCCCAGGCTGGTTTTCTTTGACTTCTGAATGTAGGAACACATTTCAAATCCATTTTACACTTATCAGTAAAACAATAAACTGTCAAAGCCCAAATCCAACTAGATGTAGGTAGTTGCACATCTTTGGTCCACATGCCTCATTTCCACTGAAATAATGGACTGGGAACTTAGGTACTTTAATGTAAAAAAAAAAAATCAAAAAAGCTATTGCAGTGCTATGGTTTCTTTTACCTCTTCCACTGACACTTCAAGGGTATCCAATTTTATTTTCCCGCTTGCCAGTGTTCTGAGATACTGACTCTCATTACTCCGGCGTGGATCTCTATAGTAGGACTTAAGTTTTTTGGCGTTTACAGCTAAACGGGGAGCGTGGTCGCTGAATATCCTAGGTATTCAGATTTGCTGAGGTCAGGGGGTTTAGTCTGGCTGAGCGTAGAGAGATGTTAGAGGATCAGTCATGAAATTCTCATCTGGCTCTGAAGTTCCCTGCAGTTTGGAGGGTGTTTGTATCTGGGACTGTGTTTTGTTTGGGCAGCGATCCTGCTGATCGGAATCGCATAAGCTTGGCAACAGGAAGGAGGAACCCAGCCAGAGCAAACTTAAAGTACACAGGGTCTGAGAACAAAACGTTTCACATGAATTAAATTGTGAGGAAACAGAAGTTCTTTAAACTTGTAAGAAAACAAGGCAATGTGAGCATCGTCACACATGCAGCTGGGTGATCAGGGGTATAGATAGGCAGTGCAAGATTTTTTTTTATTTTTAATGGAATCTTCATAGTTGTGGATTTTTTCAGGGCTTCGTTTTATCACAGCAGGAAGCAGAATATTCCCCAAGAAGCTGGTATTGCAGTGGGGTGGAATAACTCTCAGCGCTTGCATGCAGCAGCATCTTTGCTGAAAGGATTTTTAACACTTGGCTGAATTTGGCTTCCTCTGTACCATACCCTGCACCTGGCCTTGTGTCCTCATCCTGCTTTTCTATCTACAGCCCTACGTCCCTCTTCACTTCACCTACACAATTTTTCTGTATTTTATGGGTTCCTCCATGTGACCTTTAACCTTGACCTCCTTGTTGTGTTCACCGAATACAGGAGGGGCCCAGGAGAAGTCTGTGTGCCTGGCAGCAGGGCCTGCGTGATGCTGGCTACTGCTCTCCTGCCACTTCCCTCTCTCCAGTCTCATGCCTTGCTTGCTTTGATGCTGTCCTCTGCTTGGCGTCCTGTCACACAGGTTGGGGCACACCCCAGCAGCTGCAGATCACGTTTCCTGTGCCAAAGTGCTCCCTGCTGCCCCGTCCCTCCTCCAGGCTGCTTGGTGGGGTTGGTAGGACCAGGGAACACAAGCGGGGACGTGGTGGCTTGCAGTCTTTCAGTTTCTGGTGTGTGACCACGCAGGGTGTGAAGGTCTCTTTGTGACACGATGTTTGCCTGGTGCTTTGCCCCTGGACCCCTGGGAGATGCCGTGCCCTCGGTGTGGGCATGCTGACTCACATCATGGGCTGCCTGAGCTCCTGGGCTTCCATACTGAGTCCCAGGGTCCATGAAGGTGAGTCCATCGTATCCTCATGCCCACTGATGTTCCTCTGCCATTGAGATATGAATTCAGACACAATTATCTGTTCTTTAACCCAAATAGCATTTGTTATCTGAAAGGGATTGGATGGATTTGGTTTGATAGGCTGGCAAAATCCAGCTCTCCTAAGATGCTAGAAGGGATACATTCAAAATAACCAAATTTCTGGATTTAGATCAGTTCCAAACAGATTATCCAGGCCAGCTCTGCCTGAGTATAAAGACCTGCGACAGGATCTTGGATTTGTGCATGCCGATCAGTGCTGTGCTATAGAGCAGGCTGCTGATGGGATGATTTCTGACTTTGAAAAGCGCTTCCATCCCCTTTGTGGAGGGTTTTATTGTAGTGTTCAGTACAATGTTTATATGAACTGCTAGTACAGGATAAATAAATACTGCACAGTGAAGTTTAACGTGGGGAAGAGGAAAGAAGTATTTAAAGTGTATTTGTTTAACAAGAGATGGATCAGATTTGACATTTATCTGTACTGGATTGCATTTGCTTTAAATAAAACAAAGACTTGAGATGGGTAAGTTTTCATATGAACTGTATCTGAATTCTTATTTTCTTGCCGAAAATACAGAGCTTGGGGTGGGGTGTTCCTTGGGTCACAGCTCTGCTTGTGTCAGTGATGGGTTAAGCGTACTGCTAAAGGACGATTGTGTTTTCATCTCCTTTATCTATGAAAAAGATAGTGGAGTCTGTTGTACATACGGACTGGATACTTTGGTAGTCAAATTCCACTGAGAGAAGGGAAAAAGAGCATTTGGACTTACCAAAATTCTTTTGCAGTTCATTGCATGTGGCTTTGCCCTTGTTCCCTTAGGCTGCTGTTGCTGTGGGATGCTGTTGAACAGTTTGGGTTTCATGCCAGAACTAAATTAATTTCAAAGCTAGAGGAAGTGCTTGCACAAGGTAGTACATCATAGAGGTTATTTTTGACTCTTCCCAGTGACTGATCTTTTGCTATTGCTCTAATGTGGATTTCATCTAGCAGTTTTCTTGTAGGTGCTGTAGATTGAGTTTTGCTTCTCATTTTGGCATGTCCCTATTTCAGAGGCCTTTAACAAACGTTAACACCCTACCAGTCTGGGGTTTGCAATACTGTTCATTCAATGTGTGTCTTTGGCAAAAATTGGCAAAAGATAGCAAGTATCGCATTTCCAGATGAGCTGATGCAGCCAAATGTTGATTGTAACACTCATGTTAGGAGATAATGGGGGCTGAGGGCTGTGGGTCTGAAAACTTTGTTACACTCACCGTGTCACAACCCCTATAGCCTGTAAACTGAGTCCATGTTTGCTGCATTACAGGATTACAATGAGTTATGGTCCCATTTTTTGTGACTCATATATATAAATATATGCACATGCAACATATAATACTTTCTTAGTTGTATTTATTGAATTTGAGTTTGTTTTATTTCTGTCACCTGGTAGAAAATAAAAGGATCTACTAGCCCAGTCTTGGCTAGTGAGTACTCAATATTGTAAACAACAGTGGCTGTTTAGTTAGGACCTAAAAGTGAAGAGCTGTGCAGAAGCATTAAGCATTATTATTACAGACTGTCAGTACGTACTTCTCTCCTCAAAGACACATTTAATTATATAGTATCATAGTTCTCTCCAAGCCATTTGGCCTGGGTTGTGGAAAAGACCATATTTTTGCTGACAAATTAAACCAAAACACTGTTAATTTTTTTAACAGCAACAGAAATTAAGCTCAGACTAAATGCATAGTAACCTAAAATTTGCAAATTGATTGTTGTAAAATAGTTATTCTAGAGCTAAAACGTGAATGTTGAGTTGATAAAATATATTGAAACTCTTCAGAAGTAATTGATTCTTATGTTGAATTAACATGTAGCTAGGAGAGTTAGTGATAATGAAATTTTCACTGCAATACAGAGCACTTACCAAGGAGGAGAGAATCTTTTGTACCTCTGTAGTGACAATCATGGCCTGCTAAGGGTTTGGGTTACCAGTTGTACACTGTCCCATATTCTTCTATAGGGGAAAACGATGCAATTAGAACTGGTAACGAAGCAAACCAAAATGATGGAACTTGAATAGCTGAATAAGCAAAACCATGGTTTGTATTAAGATACATTTTCAATGTTAGTAGGGTCTTTACTTAAATTTCACACTGAATGGTTTTAGGTTCAGCAAGTAGGAAAAATACAATGCTAATTACAGCTCTGATCCTTTCTTTGGCAATTCAGCTATTTTGTTTGCTCAAAGAATTTCAAAACTTGCTGCCAGTTTCCTATTGCTACGTTGCTCCTCACATTTCTTTTGAACATAAAGTCTGTATCAGTAGCACCATCTAAATGGATAAAGGATGAATGATGGGCACTTGTGAGCTGCAATATTCGTGCCAGTTAAGAGTCTCTTCTTTTGATGTTCAGTTTAAGAGCTACCAAGTGAAGCTAGTGGTTCTGGCACATAAAACGTGAATGCTATCATGTTCTCGGAACCATTATTTACTGATTTGCCAAAGTCATGCTTTTCAAGAACTTTGTGAACTTAAAACACTTTAAAGAAATATTTTGGGTTCACAGCAGTGGAGAGCTAATGCTTTTTACTCAAAAAATACATTGGCTACTGTTATATGTCAGCATTTGCCAACAGTTTCCGGAGGAGATGCCAGTTTGGAGTGGAAACTAAGAAATGGGTTCAGCGAAGCACTTTATCCTGTTCTTGGCTTAAAGCACATGAATAAAACCATTGACTATCCACATGTGCTTTACTGGGACTGCTCACATAGTGAAAGTTAGACACGTGTTCAAATAACTAGCTTATTTGGGGTCTCACTGCATGATGTCTTGCTGGCAGAGTCTTGATTTTCTTATGGCAACCAAAGTATGACCTGTGCACAGGGAGTACAGCATTGTCTGCACCAGCCACACAGTCCAAAGCAAAAGGATATTTCTGTGTCCACCCCCAGTCGGTCCTGCATTTCTCTGGCAACTAGTTATCTATCTGCTGCCAATTGTGCTCCAGTGTTTCTGGCATTCAACCACTCCAACTTGCTGCTCATGCAAGCATTGAATTGCCTTTGTAAGGTGGAGAGTAGGCTTTTCCTTGTTTAAGACTGTATATGTGGCTGTTAAAACATGAAAAAAAAAAAAAAAAAGTAGTTTATTGTCATATATTTCCTCATTTTGGTCAAATTTTGCCCTCTACAACATTGTTGGTAGTCCCACTGAAATTGATAGAGATGCTAGCAGAGGAGAGGCACAATACCAAAAAACAGCTCAATGCTCTCGAGCCAAATGGAGGTTTTTCATCTGCTGAATATCTAATGGAAGCAGTGTTCTTTATTTAAGAACCCCTGTAAACAGCTCATCAATGCAAATGCAGCTCTTCTAGCATGCAGGGAGGGAGAAAAGTGCCGTGGTGCTCCTGAGGGCCGGTCCCAGGCCGGGGTCATCCCAGCCCTCACAACCAGCCTCCAGCACGCTCTCCTTTCTACATATTTTCTCCAGAAATACTATTTCTGCAGCAAGTTAGCTGATCTAGAGCCTGTATATAAGACCAGTACAAGCTATTGTAGGAGACAGCAGTTACTTGATGGGCCCAGCGGGCCTGGTAGGCCCAGTGCTGTGGCTGGTAATCAGCAGTGCTCCATCAAACCCAGGATCTCGACTGAGCTGGCTTTATGCTCCTCGGGGCTGGCAAGCTGTTGTCTGGCCTCTGCTAACAGCTTCGCCAGAGAAGCCTAGGAAACTCCAAACAAAAGGCTGCTAATCGGAACTGAAAGGTGAAATGAAATAGGTTCTCTCCATGAGTTCAGTAATCCTGGCTGGCAAAGAGCACTGTTATCTTCAGAAACATGTGTCAAAGAATATTCTTCAATGTATAATCATCTTAAACAGAATGCTTTTTTTTTTTTTTTTTTGCTGGAGATGTGTTTGGGAGAATGAATGGGATAACACGTAATATGAGCCAGATGAAAAATAGTATGAGTAGATTTTTCACTGGAATGGAAACTTGAACGCTTGCGTAAACTGCACAGAGGCTCTGAAGTATTATTGTAACAGGCTGTACCTTCATGCGTGAGGTAGGAAAGCAAGTATTATTTTCACAGGCTGTTAGTGTTCATGCCCTGAATATGCTTACAAGAGTGTTGAAAAAGATGTAGATCTAGGATCATAACAATTATTAGATACAGACACTGATGAGGTAAGGATTAAATTGTTTTAGAAGTATATTGTTTTAACAGGCTTTCAGTTAGCTAATGATAAAGTATTTATTAATTACATAGGAAGTTTATTTCCAAGAAACTCTCGTGAATTTTCAATGGAAAACGTGAATCCACAAAAATCTGTATGAAAACATCATAAAATCCAAATGGTTGGATTCATCCCTTGTGTATAAATAAAATATTTAATAAGCACTCTCCTCACCTAAAGCACGGGATTGAAAAGCAAGGACCAGAGTTAAATTTCTAGCTCTGATAGAGCCTTCTTGTATGGTTCTGGGAAATCACTTAGCAACTCTTTTTCTGCAGACCAGACCCCGTACTGTTCCTCTGCCTTACAGAGGGGAAGGGGAGGCAGAGGAAAGGAGTGGTTGCAAAACAAATTACGAATCTCCCGTCAAAAGTCAGAGCATACTGTTTAGTTTTGATTAATAATAATAATAATAATAAAATCTGGAGACATTGCACATACGTCTAATAATTGCTGATTTATAAGAGTCAGGTTATGAAGCTTTAACAAATGCATGCTACAGACAGAACTGTAGTATATTTCTAGCTGGAATATGACATTAATTTGTTTCGTATCTGCGTTGTTTACCCTTTAGATACATTTTAGCAAGCAAAAATATTTAGTTTCTCAAATCAAGATCAGTTCAAAGAAACATCTAAAAATTGAAAAAAATCTCTGACTCTTCTGATTCTCCAGAATTGATTTAGATATTTTTCATGGATTGGCTTTCTTCGCTTAAGCAATTACTGAGAAACTTTTAATTCAACAGTGTTAATGTTCACTTGGCTAGTTCCTCTTCCAAGTCTGGGAAATTTTCTTGTTTGTTGTAGCAAGTGGCAAGTTTTTAATGACATCCATTTGTTATGTACTCATAGTGGCATTTACATTGGAGACTACGGGAACAACTGCTTACAAAGCAGGATGATTTAAAATTCATAGGCTAAAGGCAAACTGATGAGGCATTCAGCTTGGCAGGAACGGTAACTTCTTCTGGCCTCAATAGGATGACATTTAGGTACAGATGATAGAAAACAAGAAAGGTTGAAACAGTAGTTCTTTGAATGGTCTTTGATCACCTGTTCTTTCCTTCGTATTGTCATTAGTAGTGGAACTGGGTTTAAGAGCAGTTTTTATAATGTGCCTGGGAGTGATTAGAGGTTGAATATAGACCTTTTTTGGGACATATATAGATATTCATGTTAATTTGGAAAATTTGGAAATGTTTTCTCTGCTCAAAATGGCTAAATCATCTAATGTGTGTGTATATCCTTTTAATTAAAAACAGTCTCCACACTGCTAATAATAATAACAGGTATTCACTTTCTTAAGTTATAAAGCTTCTTCACTCTCCCCATGGAAACTTCCAAGGCATTGAGTAGCAAGCAAAACATGCAGACAGGTCCAACTATTATCTCTCATTTTTTCTGCACCAGAACGCAATATAATCGCTTTTGTTTCTCTGTTCAGCACTTTCAGACCATGTTAAAGACCAAGTTGAATGTCCTAACTCTTCGGAAGGAGCCTCTCCCGACAGTGATCTTCCACGAACCAGAAGCCATTGAGCTGTGTACCACAACGCCCCTCATGAAGACCCGGACTCACACTGGATGCAAGGTACTTGCAAGCAAAAACTTAAGGAACAAAGACCACCGTGGAATTGTCCCATATACGTAAAAGGAATCTAAAGAGCCCAAAGTAACCAACGTGGTCATTGTTCTGGAAACCCCATTAACTACCAATATTACCATAAATCAAAAATGTCATTAGGGGGTTTCTGAAAAATTCTGGGCTTCAGTGAAAAATGTGGTTGAGGTGTGCGGCACAACACAAATAGAGAATTCTTGACAGTCTCCCAGGAACGTTACTTGCTGTAAACACAGCAGTTGCTATCTGTAAGTGCTAGTGCTGAGATGGGAGATGAAGAGCCACGTGCTGTGTACTTGCATTTAGCAAGTTGTACTATCAGAGGTATAAAACTACTGAAATAGGATTGCAGGTTAAAACTCAAGGTTGGTTATAAAAAAAGTTGGGGAGCTGTTACATCATCATTTGGTTAAGAAAGAACATGAATTTGCCTACTTATATCAAAGCAGTTTCTGAAAAAGCTCTGCTGCTTTAAAGTTTAATGGCTTAAGAGCTCCGAGTGCATTCTTCTGTGGAAAGAAACCATATAAAAAAAAGCAAACAAATCTACTCTGTGTGTATCTTGTGTTGGAGCTGTCTAGTGTCATGGCAGAGCTTGCCTTGCCTCACACACAGGCAGCCTGAGCCAGGTCACAGTTTGGCCTGTGCTGGCCTTTGGGGCTCAGCAGCCAAGTCTACTCTGCCTGCCTCAGGTATTGGTTGTGTGGAGAACCCACATACCCTTAAGGGTCTCCAAAAACAGAGAGAACTGGGTTTGAGCCTCCTCTGCTCTGTAAAGCATCAGCTGTAGAAGAGCCATTCCCTGATGCTGCAAGTGCCAGGTAAGGTCCAAAGTGCAAGTAAATGTCACAACGCTCTGTCCTGTGTGTATGTGTGCACGCATACACGGGCACTCCTCCTGAGCAGTCATCTTGTTGGAGGATCTGATGGGACTGCAGTGGGGTTGAAACAAGTTGCTTCCTGGTGAAATCCCCTGCTTTTCTTAGCATCCTATGCACATGGCATGGGCTGTGGGTGTGTCATAAAGGGCTGTGCCCTGACACCTCCAGGTCTGGCACTTCCTCAGCAAAGTTTCTTGTTGGGAAGCATTATTTTTGTTTGACTTTTTGCCTGCCATGATAGCTGAGAAACAAGACTTTTGCCGGGTATTGAAGCAGCTCTGCCCAATGCTGATGTGGTGGAACACAGGGCAAGTAACCCTAATGTGCTTTGTATGGTAGCACGTAGCATCTGCTCTTCCGTGCTGATGTCTTTTGTCCTTTATGTTGACATCTAATGAATTTTTAGAGAATATTAGCTATCATAAAAACGTTTCACAAAGTATCTGGTTTTCACCCCTAGTGAGAGAGAGTTCAAACATAATAACGCTTTCTGAAATCAGTTTACCTCTGTGAGTGTGTGCAGAATTTAAATGAGCCCTTTTATTTAACCTATAGTCCTTGAACTGAAAAGACGGATTGCAGAGAGATGTTGAACCACTCAGTGAGGAAAATCTCACTCTATATTTAGAGGTCTTTTTTTATTTATTCATTTATTTTTCATGCAATATATCATAGTTGTGGTGACTAGGGAACATCTGCTGCCACAATGTTCCCCTTTTCCTGCCTGTACCAGTTCTGCTTTCTTTCCTTCCCCCAGTAGCCAGTCAGTAGCCACTGACCTCCCGTCAGTGCCAGAGCATTACAGGGATGGTTTTGGGAACATGGCCAGCCTCATTTTATCAGTTCAACAATTGTGAGTTCCAGTACTTTGCTTGGGAAGATGATTCCACATGTATGTTGTTCCTATGGCTAAGAAATCCTTTGTAGTTGTTAACTAAAGTGCTCCAATTTTACCCAGTCTCTCTAGTCACAATCTTTTATTTTTTTTCCCCCTGACTAAATTTATTCTTCTCTAAGGGAGCTTACATCCTCCAGCTATTTCTAGGTAATTAGCCTTTCTCTCCTCTTTCCCCTCTGATTATTAGTTTCTTGCTGAGTGAAGCGATAATAGTGTTGCCATAACAAAGCCAATATTTTATAACATGAGTTTTCGCTCTATGGGGTCCGATGCATCACTGTTATTCCAGGCATCAGTGGGGGAGATGCTGGGGTGTTGCTGGTACCACTGAGCCTCCACGGTTTGGAGACATAAGCTTTTCAGGCTAGGGTGAAGTACCGAGATTTTACTTTCTTTCATGAGTCATACTCTTTTGATCCTTAATCGTTTTACTCCTCTTGACTGAAATTCCTCCAATTTTTCTGTGTAATCCCATTAATGAGATAGCATCATTCTTCTGACAGAGGCTTCAGACATCTCATTTTATTGCACTGTTTTAACATAAGCCTCAGCTGGCACCATCATGTTATGGGAACTTGACACATGCAATTGCTTTGCTGTTCAGAGGTCTGGGCATTGGTTTTCTTATGTGATTGCTCTCTTCCTTGTCCTTTCATCACAAGGCAAGCTTCTCTTTTTCTTTCATTCAGCATTAGCTGCTGAATCCCAAAGAAACAAAACTTCTCTGCTGAGATCCAATCTCATGCTGTAATTGAATGCGATGGTTTTAAGAATAGCAGAGAAATGTCTTGCTTTAACTAACTTGCAGAACCCCCACAAAATCTGGAAAGTTAAATAAATGAAAAAAATGCTTCCCATTTCTCCACAGTTCCAGATCTGATGCAACTTCACTGCCATTGTGTTTCCTGAAATATATTTTTAACTTACAGCAGAAGGCTTCAGACTCATTCCTCCCATCACTGCACGACCACACCTGCCGGCCTGGGCTGGCTGCACTGTCGCCATTCCCACCGTGCCAGACTTGGCGTCATTTCACTGAACAGGAGAGAGCAGACGCTGTTTGCACTGATTTGCAGCACAGGGCTGTATGTTCACATGTTTCAGAGCTTGTGATGCTGGTTGCTCACTAAGGTAGCAGTTGACTCGAAGGCTGCAGATCCCAGGGGGCATCTTCTTGCCCTCCTTCACCTCCATTCCACACCAGCTGTGTTTGCAAATGGGCAGTGACAGACCCACACCCTGGGGTTGCACCGTCACAGTCCCACTCAGCAGGGTTTCTGGGCTCAATAAAGCATTCAGACCCTTGTGAAGGAGGTCATTTGCTTTTGTTTGAGCCATGGTGTATGTTAGGTGGGAGGCAGGTCTTGGGCCCTGGAGGAATCCCAGCCATGGCTGAGTCCCCACGTGCTGCCTGCTTCTTCCCTACAACGGATGTGGGGTTTGTGCTGGAGCACCAAGCATCACTGGCGGTAGCTGGCCTGAAGAATAAAAAATCCCAACTGGCTTACTGTAAACCTGTAAATAGCAAGTCTCAGCTTAAGCTAAACCACCTTGTGCTTCAGAAGGACACAGAACAGTAAGAACAAATCTTCTATTCTTCCCAGCTGAACCACATTTTCAATCATGGGCTCCTAATTTGCTGTTATTTAAATTGAGCATGTTTGTGTATGCAGGCATGAGTGCCATTTAGATTCATTTAAAAATGCGTCTGTCCTTGTTCAGATCCTGAAGATTTTGATTTGACTGTGTTTGTCTGACTTGTAGGTCTTTCATGTCAAATGTGGTGCGCTCTTGTGTTGCAGCTGGAAACTTCCTCTTGCCTTATCACAGCACTAAGTACTGCCAGATGGAAACCGAAAATCTGGAACACCTCCAGAAAATAAGTCCTTGTCTGCTCAGAAATGTGTGCTTTCTCTGTGACTTTTAACAGATTTTGTTTAAGTTCTGTGTGTTTTATTCTTCCTTAATGTCCTCATTGGCTTACGCTGATTCTAATGCTTCATGATTTCTGTCCCTTTCAGCTATGGTGCTGGTGTGAAGGGAACTGCCTGAATGACTCCCTCTCTATTGCTGTAGCTTTTCCAGGCACTGCTGTATTAATGCAAAGGGATGGAGGTTAAAAAGGGTGCCTCTGATTTTTCAAGTGGTGTCATAGGTTTAGCTTTTTTTTTTTTTTTTTTTTTTTTTTTTAATATTGGAAGACTCTTCAAAGTGAAGTCAGTGCTGAATAATCAGTAGCTAGCTGTAATCCACCTGGATAATGTGATCTTACTCCTTCAGTTCCCACCAGTGGATAAGCTTTTCTCAGCAGCATGAGAGGCTGAGATGAGAGAAACAAAAACAGTGCAAATAATTACATTCTGAGGAGGATGCTTTTATTAAATGGCAAAACATATATTGATTATGTGGTGTTTACAGGCACGATACACGTTGCTTGCCTGTCTTATTGCATTCAGTTGTTAAGGTTATTTATTCAGGCTTTGTGGAAGGTATGATGTTGAAATTTCTATGGTGGTATATCTTAGTTTCAGATTGCTGAACAAGATATAGTCAATTTGCATACATCGCATTACAGCAATACTGGTGTTTTAAAATCAAATCTTGTACATACTGATAGTCTTTTTTTTTTTTTTTTAACAAAAAAGCTAAGGATTAATATCAATAAATGGAATTTGGTCTTTTTGTATAGCTGAATCATTTGGCTTACAAGGAAAAAAAAAAAAAGAAAATGGTTCCCATGCTAAACTTGCTGCAGGCTCGTGACTGCAGTGGGTTTTATCCCATGTGTGTGCAAGAGGAAGGGGTCGTGGCCCATAGCTGGGCTTCCCTGGTGCAGCTGTGGGGCCAGCAGCTAGCGCCACGCAGCATCTCTGCATTCCAGCTGCTGTACTCCAGCCCATTTTGCTCCCTTCTGCCTCTCTGCCTTTCACCCATTTTTGTTGTTGTCCCAGAAGTAACTTCCACCTTTAGAGACAAATGGACGCTGCTAATAAATCTCTGCATGTGAAACTGCCCCAGATGGTATGAGCAATGGCATTTACACCAGAGTAGCAGAGTATGTAGTCTGAGGTAAAAGCTCATAATGAGTTTGTGGGATGAATAGAAAGTGATATTGATAGTGATCTGATTATGTTCCATAGAAATACGATGTTTTTCATTGGAATAATTATTTAAATAAATAAAACTTTATCTTAAAATTGCCCTAGGCTTGACTCTGATTCTTTGTGTGAGAGAGTCATTTAGGAATAACGTCTGCTCAGATATTGTTGCCTATTTTTGATTTTTCTGCCTTGTTAATTTTGATTGCAAAGGCCTTGCAGCAGGGCTGTCTCTTACCATATTGTTGTAAAATAACCCAGTTCTACTCTACCCCAAATGCCTCCACAGCAAGTTTATTAATGCTGTTGCCTCTTTTTATTAGTTGTGCAGTTTTAAAACTTAAATACTTTTTTTTTGTTTGTTTCCTTTAGATCAATTTCTTAAGGCATTTTGTCCAGCATTTCTGTCCTGTGTCCTGTCCTAGTCAGCACAGCCATGCATCACTGCTCTCAATTTCAGAGCCAGCTGGTCCATCCCAGTGTGCTCCCCATCTCCTGGGCCTGGAGCCCCCTCAGCATCTGGAAAACACCCCAATTGTTGAAGCATCCTCCGAAGCATCCAACCTTGTGCCTTTTCCTCTTCTTTGCATCCCAAACCCCAAATTTTTGCTCCGGCTAGCCGAAGCGTAGGTGGCTGGCTCCCCTCTGCTGTGCTGTTAGTGAGTGTAGGCTGTGGTTTGTGCCTTGATAATGAACCAGTCAAAATTAACACAAACATTGTGTCTCATTTCCATACCCAGAAACCAAGGTGTTCCTTATTGCTCATACCAACATATTGGCTCAAAAAGGTTGAAAATGTGCCTGAAGACTTCCTGAGATGGGGAAATCCAGAATATATAAATTGATGGCTAATGATCTAGTGTTTTATTTAGATTTCCATTGAGGATTTAAATACCTTGCTCCTCTTAAACATTTATTGCTGTTTTGACTAGTCAGATCATAGCTGGCTGGAAGCTGCACGTACTCTTAAAACCACCTCAGTTTATCCTAATAAAGCTTAATAAAAATGGTTCTCTTTGCAGCTATCGCATGGTCAGGAATTACTGCCTTGAGTGCAGCTTTACCCAGCTGTAAATACAAGTCCAGCTAGCTGGCTGGTCTTCATTACCATTTTGTAAGCCTGTAACATTAAGATGGCCATTAACTTAAATAAAGATACAGATTAAACAAGTGAAACAAGCTAAACCATACCATCACTCCTGAGTGTACTGTTTTCCAACATATTTAATGTGAATGTGAAGCACATAGCTTATTTTTGTCTTGGTTCATTAGAGGCCTTCTGTTATTATCCTTAAGCATCACATATTTTGTACCATGAAGAGAGCATTTTTTCTATTAGCCCATCTTGTTTTTCCACTTCTGCCCCTCATCAAATGAGGTAACAGGATGCATGTGAACTCTTGCATGGGGCAGATGTTAATAGGCTCAGTATCTCTAGATATAGTGCTCACTGGTGAGAGATTAAGAGTCTTTAATGATGTGATTTCCAAAAGTGGAGTTCATCAAATAAATTAACGCTCCAAAAGGAAGTTATATGAAGATGAAGTATTTTATTTACTTTTTCTTCATGTAGTGTTGCAGACATGGAAAAGAACAAAAACCAAAAAATCAATACTGAAGCTAGGGAAGAGTAAAGTGCTTGCAGAAGCCTTTCACGTGACTGTATCCCAGAGTGCTTCACAACAATTTGGCCAAGTCCTGTTCCAATACTAGAAACAGAGAGTTGAATGTGGTCCTTTCTTTGTCAATGCATGACCAAATGGCTGGGTCCTCTCCTGCACCTATGAAGTTAACAGGGGCTTTTGCTCCAGTGGGAGCATGATGGGGTGCCCTGCAGGACGGCGCAATCTTCACACAGCACGTGCTCCATGATGTCTGGCACTGGCTGCTCTCAGATCCTCCCTGAAGCTCAACACTCTTGCATATTTTATTTATTTCATGCACGGAAAGCCCATTTACATCAGTGAGGATTGATGCTTTAAATGAGCGCAGAAGAGCTAATAGAAATATGAAGGGAAGATGGAAGTGGAGGATGTTGTTAAAATGTCATAATGCTTCATTTCCTGAAGTCCAGGAGTCCTAGGCGGAGAATATAAATTGGCTAAAACATTTATTAAATCTTAAACTGAGCCTGCTTTCAGTAGGACCTTCTGCAATGTTCAGTTTTGCTGTGTTGGGTGTATTTTGGTGTAATTTTATTTGCTTACTGGCAAAGTGGCATTGTAAGACTAACATGTTCTGAGAGCAGTATAAGTTATGTCCTGTCAGATATGCTGGTCTTTTTCTTTTTTTTTCCATAACATTTGCACCACTGACATTTTTCCAGCCCTGGTTCAAGTAAAGGGCATCTTGTTATTCAGGAAGTTCTTATATCCCATCAGAAAATGGTCTTGTATTTCACAGTCAGCGCTGTGTTTCTGATTTAATCACCTTTAGAGAAAAAAGTATATGGCAGTTTTCTACATATGGTGGAGTAACTTTGCTCTGAATGTATCCAGGTTAATTAAAGGAAAACAGTTTTACCTATTTCTGTTTATTTTTGGATTTTACTGATGAATGTGCCTGTTAAAACCATTTTAGGGAGTTCCACAAAATGAGTAAGAAAATCACCTTGAGAGAACAGGAGGATTTCTGGGACCTGCCCTGCATCAGTGCAGGACTTGAGGTGCCCTGGATGCTGGCTTTGCTCCCTCTGGTTCCCTTGGGATTTCCTTCAAGAAGGGAGCTCAGGGCTTTTCCTGAGTGAAGTTAGGAAGTGAACTGGGTTTCGTAGAGAGTTTAATGAACATGGTGATGCGCACTCCAGGGAAGATGATTCTGTTGTCCCCAGTGCCTTGGGCTGGGCAGAAGGGCTTCCAATTGCTGTGGACTGTGCAGATGATGCTCAGGTCTGGGTTACCCAGCAAGTCCTGACTGTTAGGATGCTGGGGGTCTCCTCAGCCCCTCCTGGGAGCAAGGCCCAGGGTCCCTGGCTTTGCATTGGGGGGTGGCCTCCAGACAGCACTGCTTTGAAGAAATAGGAGCAGAAATGTCACACCGCAGTGAGAGCGCTCTCATTCCGGTAAGCCAGACTTTGCTCAGATATGTGTGTCCAAGTCCACTTTCATGGGCAGCAGGCTGCAGAAAATGTCCTCCAAACAATAAATAAAACCTTGAAAAACACAGGGAAATAAAGTCACAGCATCCATTAGTGCGTTATGCTTTACTCCTCCCGTTGGTACATGTAGTATATGGCTTGCACAACAACCTTGTACATCATATTTCATTTCACACCCCTAGTTTTCTCCCAGAGGCAGGTGCAGCAAATAAAGAAAATGGAGATAATGCATGATATGCAGCCTGGGGAAAGTATTGGTAACAGAAACAAAAGTCCCTGTGGCTGGAATCGAGTACGTCTTATGCCTTGAGATCTTTGATGGTATTAGTTGAGTTTGATTTAACAACAACTTGAACTGGAAGTCATCAGCCCTTAATTTCATTAGCAAATGATATTTATCAGCAGAAGTAGTCTAAATTCAACCCCTTAATGCAAAACAAGGCACTAAACAGTTTATATTTCAATTAGGTGTGGAAGGAGAGAGCACCGTGTAAAATACAGATAGATAGAAATTGAAAATACTTCCTGTGGCTTGGCTGAGAATGAGCACCAGCCATTCCTGAATTTCACCCTTGCTTATAAACGCAGCTGGAAAACGTGTGTGGTAGCAAGGAGACCAGGCACTGCATGCTGGTGAATGCTCAGCAGCAGCTTTACAGTGTGTAACTTGTATTTCTGTAGGATTTCTCACCCAGAAAGATCCTAAAGCACTTTCTATAATAGCTCTGTTGTCCCCTGCTGTTCAGCTGCCATTCCCAGCCAGCAACCCTGTTTGCAGAGGTCAGATCAGCTCACTGGTGCTGGGGGAAGGCTTGATAGGGACACTGTACTGCAGATAAAATGTGTCAAGGGAACACTACAAGAGATGGTGAAAATTAAAATGCATAATTCTGTTAAGTAGTAATGGATTGAAGCAAGGTAATAAAAAGTAATGTGTGTTAATGCAGTTTCTTCAGTGCACAATACTCCAGTGAATACTTCTCTATCCTGGAACCCAAATGTGTGTTTTGTCAGTTCTAGAAATCCCAGTCTTCAAGGTACTTACAGCTGCTGTGTAACCATGGCTGTCATTATAGGAGGTAGCGTACCAGAGGAGTGTTCTCTCAAAGATTATTTAGATATTTTAAAACAATTTAATCTATCTGCGGATGGAAGTATTTAAACTTAATAAATTCAAAATTTCCTATGTTAGGATGTAATTACCTGGCTGTATAGTATCATATGGTGCGTGCCCTTAGAGGAGAGAATTCTGCCTTGTGCAGCCTGGCACACAGCCAGGACACCAGTGTGAAGCGTGGGGCAATGGAGAGGTCCTAGATAGCTGCAGTTTTGTTAGCGTGTTTATTTCTTGTGCTGTAGGAAATACTGTGCTCATCACAATTGCTCAGGCAAGGCCTTCTGGTCATAGGAGCTAATTGCTTCCATAATAATTAAGGTTCAAATCTCTAAGACTTAATAGCTTTTGACATATAAAAATTAAAATGAGATTGAAATTTATGATAGTGGTTACGCCGAGCAGATGCTGCAGTCACTGACGATTGTTTTGTTCCAGCGCGTCCTTGAGCGGCAGTTCTGTGGTGGTTAGGCTGTCGGTGGGACGTGGAGCTGTGACTTGAGCGGCTGGCGGGCTCAGGGCGGCTCCAGCTTCTCTGCGGTGCTCAGAGCGTACAGAACCCTGCTGCGAGCTGCCGTTTGGGAGAAGGCACCCTTCCTTCATAGCATGTGGAGCTGTTCCCGTACAAAACCCAAGAACTTCTGGTTCAGTGGCTGTTGCTCCCTCATTGCAGAGGGAGGGAATGGGCTGGGAGTGCTGTTGGCAGATCTTTTTAGGCAGTGCTTTTTTTGCCACCAAGACGTGCGTGCTTAGTGCTTATTCTGTGGAGGTATTCTGTGTAGCTCTTCCCCTGAAGCCATGGATATTGTTTCTTTGGTTTCCATTAGAATACTGCAAAATTTGCATTTGGCACTGGGCACTGATGTTCACACTGGTTTGAGCCAACATGACCCTTCTAGGGAATATGTAATCTCTGTTTACAGCTGTACTATGCCCAAAGCCATCAGTTCTTATTTCGGGGCTGATCCTGGGTGCCCAAAGCTTCCCATTGAAGCAAATGACATAGCCAAATTAAAAAAAAAAAAAAAAAAAAAAGAGGCTGAAATTGGATTGAATTACAGATCCATTCCTCCACTGGCCTCGTTTGTGATGCACAGGCTGCGGGACTGTAGATTAATGTTGCAATCAAATAAAAAAAGAAAAAAAAAAAAAAAGAAGAAGATATAATAGGAGAATGTCCTGTGTGTGCCACCTCTGTTTTTTTGTTGGTCCCAGGAGTAATTGCTGGTACTATTGCAATATAGCTTGCGATGCAGAACAAAGTATAAATACATTAGCTTGAAAAAGGAAGGAAAATTTTTCATTCCTGGGGATGTATGACAGTGTATGAGAAATATTTTTGTTTGTTTGTTTCATGAAAGATTTGCATATTTAATTAAATGTTTATAACAATAGCCATTTTTACAGCACCTTTCTGGGCAATTTTAAGACTTTTGCTATATGTTGTGTATTGCTGTATGTTGCTGACCTACCTTTATTGCAGTCTGCTGTGAATATTGGACTTCAGGCTTGTGGTAATTCAGTAAGATTTCTTCTCTAAAATTCTAGCTTGTATAGGAATAACAAGTGCAACAGAGTTTTGTTTGTTTGTTTGTTTGTTTTTTCCTTTAAAATTGATCTGTCTCCTTTCTTCAGGAGACAGCCTGGTTTGGAAAAATCTGTAAGTACTTGGTGGTGTGAACTTCCCTTGTACTATCAATCCAAGAATCTCTGGTATTTGCCTTTAATCACAGCACGATCCTGTTGAATGATACATACTGTCATTGAAATAAGATGCTGAATTTCACAACAATGTCAATTTAGAATTAAGTTTATCAAGTTTTATCTGTGAAAGGCAACAAAAAATTACATGGTTGAATTGGTAGAACCTTGGTAGAACCTTGATAGAACTGAATACTGTTTTATAGCCAGTGAGAGTACAATCTACTCCTTTTCAGGAGCTGATGTTCACATGCCTGGTAGATATCAGGATTGTTTTCTGATTGCTAGAGCATAGCACGCTAGGATGAAATTAATGAGTTAATCAGCTGGAAGATGGTCTTAATTCAGTACGGTCTTTTTTTCATGTGTAAAGCCATGATGATATAGTCTTCTGATTTAAATGCTCTGAAGATTTAAATGGCATGGCAGTGACCTGCACTTGATAATTAATAACAAACTTGGGATGTGGATGACCTCTTATTTAATAAGGGCCCATATGCAAACATTTCAAATAGAAGGAAACTACTTTAATATAAAAGAGCAAATTTTGGAAGGAGAATAAGTTGAAAATTTGGGGGATTGGACTAGCTGATTTTTCAAGGTCCCTTCCAATCCCTAACATTCTGTGATTCTGTGAAAATGTTTGCTACTTTATAAAATTAATTGAACTGTTTGTCAATGAATAGTTATTTGGTTGGATTTTTTTCATCCTCAGGGTCTTTTACTTTTGTGTGTGAGTGTGTGTGTGTGTTCTGGTGCTCCCCCTCCCGATGACAATTTATTTTTTGATAAGAGAGAGAAAACAGGAGGGGAAAAAAAGCAAGCTCCAAGTCAGAAACAAAGATTTAAATTAATATCTCTAAGGTCAGAGAATGATCAACGTAAAGATTGGTGCAGTTGAGTATGAAACTGGGAGAGGAGATAAGGAAAAAAAAAAAAAATAAGGTAAGATATCTGTCTCATGATTATTTTAAGAATGTTCTTGAAGGTGACTCTGGGTATTCTCTGGGACAGGATGGACCGAAAAGCTGGTTCTAGATCTTTATGGAAGCTGCTTCATTGACTGAATTACCTATAGGCTGGGAGTAATTCCTGTGAGCAGATTCATCTGACACATGCTTTCAATATAGCACAATAACATAATTTACCTTTCTCAGCTATTTGTAATCACACTGCCCAGAATCACTGTGGGAATTGCCGTAAGATGCAGTTTTGGGGTTGTTTTTGCCATGGTATTAATTGGTGTACTTCCTTTTACTTGGCTGCTATGATAAATTATGTAATCTGAAAACTTGTGCTTCTAGTTTGACATGTGGTTTGGGATTCCTGATGATTGAAAGCAGTCTGTTAATGAAATCAGAGTAATTGAGTACAGGATATGTGAACCAGTGCTGTTTGTCATTTGTTATTAGGCTTAGGTGTTAAAAAATATTAAATGATAAAAATGATTCTTGAAATGCTTTTTATTGCATGAAGCATCTTGTAGTGATTTAAAGGGAGGTGTGTTTTTACCCCACAGCTTTGCCTGGAGTTATGTTTGAAGGTCCTTATACAAGGCCAAACAGATTGTGACTCTGCATTCCCAAGTTGGAATATCTGATACCTATCTAATAAATGTCTGACACCTGATGTGTTGCACAACTGAATGCTCTTGTGCACATTTACATAAGCAGCCAATGTGGTCTTTAAATATATATTTATATCTTTATATGTATATATATTTATATATACACACACTAAATAAAAGCTCACAAAGAAAATGTGTTGGGATTTCAGTGGCCTTGTCTTGCTCAGCAGCTGAAGTTGTGTCAGCTTTCTAAGTTGTGAGTCTGGTAGGCATTACTGGTGACTGAGCTTGGCTTTAAATAAATAAATGAAGTAGGAGGTGAGCGAAGAGACCCAGATTTGGGACTCCTGCATGCCTCCCCAGGCTGCCTGGCCAGGACGGGGCTGCCCCAGGCCACATGGCAGCTGCAGGTGGGCCTGCCTGAGCCCATCGGGCCTGCAGGTCGGAGATGGCCTAGGCCTGCCTCATGGCTATGGCGGAGCCGTGTCGCAGCCTCTCAGATGTAACGGCCATGGTGGTGCCGGGAAGGAGCTGCGTGGGCCTGCAGCACACAGGCCTTGCCACAGGAATGGCTGTCACTGTGCAGCGGGTGCAAAACAGCAATGCCTGAACTGACAAGAGAGAGCTCCTTGGAGCCTGTCTCGATGTTTCTTGCCTCCTGATTAAGTCCTGAAACTTAATTCAGATATGTTTTTCTCATCTTTCCAGTAGCTTTTGTGTTCACGAGAAGTTAAATAAGTCAACAGTAAAAAAGCCTTGCTGTCCCTCCAAGAAAGTACCAAAGGAGAGTGCTCAAGGTGTCCTGGTGTGGAGGGCAGGACGCAGCAGCCCACCCTTCCAGCAGGTCCATCTTGCTGGCCCTTTTGGAGGGGGCTTGCATATCTCTGTAAGGCAAAATTGGCTATCGGTGACTCATGGCCATCTGAAGTACTCTCATCCAGAGATTATGCAATGGGAATTAAATTCCTGTCACTTCAGGCGAAAGACTTTCAGCTTATGAGTCCTACATTGTGAAACCCGAGGACTCATATTGTGAAAGTCTATTGTGAAACCTGAGGAGAGAAGTAATTTAGCCCCTAGACTTCGTAGCAGGAGCCTTGTGAACAATTGTGAGGCACTCTTGCTGTCTCTCTACATTTGTCAGTGTGCCCTCATTTTGCAATGGAGTCATTATTTGATTCGCCATGGCAAGGCTGGTGGCACACTGGGGGTGGGTGAGGAGCAGCAAGGCAAGGGTAGGCTCATGATGGGTGGTAAAGAGCCCCACTTGACAGTAGTACTGCGAGGCAAACAGCCACGGGAAGCACATCTCCCAGATAAATATTAAAATGTTACTTTGCAATATATTTCATAAGATTGTTTTTATTCCAGTATGCTCCTCAATAAATGGTTAATTTTACTTTGGAGTGAGACAGAGAGATTTTGATTGCAGACATCTGTAATTTTCTCCCCTCTTTGACTTAGATTCCATCATTGCTTTCCGTTATCAATTACTTTTATGTCAGTATGAATGCAAGCGGTTACAGCAGTGCATGATGTTTCTCACATTGTAGCAGCTTTCTGCATACCAACCCTTTTGCCCTTTTGACTATATGGAAAACTATAAATGTGTCACACAGGAAGATTTAAATGAGTGCTGCTAAGGTCCCAGACGCTCATTTCAGAATTGCCATTTCTTAAGAGCTGTCTGAGCTTTACCTTACGTGCAGCCATCACAGTCAAGCTGACTGAAATCCTGCTAATTATTTTGGAGACATTTTTGTGTGACATGTCTTGAGAAAAGAGTCTGAGCATCTGAGAAACAGATGAAGTAAAAATTCCTCTGGCTTCTATCAGCAAACATAAGCAGGTGGAGCACATCCAAGTTTTTGCAGCAGGGGAGGGGCTCCAGAAAACACTGTTTTTTACAGCATAGAGGGAAAATCAAAAGAAAAATAATTACTTATCAAATTAAGATATGCCACATCGTGTAAGGCCAGTCCAGGCCTTTGTTTCAAGGCATATTGTAACTTGATTGTCTGGTTCATACAGGAAATAAAGAGGACACTCTAGACCCTTCAAGATGCAAAGTCCTGAATCTAGGACTGTACATTGCAAATAGGATTTGTTTCTTGGTTTGAAGGGTGTTACTTCTTGCCTATGCAGAGTTAAAGGTAATCTTTGAAATACATTGCTGCATCATTCTCCAAGTAGCAGTATTCCTGAAAATCAAATGGTTGGTGTGTTTTAAGGCAAAACTCAGGCATTAGAAATGAAAAGCATGCTGCTGGTGCCCACAAAAAAAATGTGTGTGGTAAAAAGCTGTTTTTACTGTCCAGGATGAAAGGCCAGCTGGCATCAATTAGCACTTTATGCATATGCACTTTTATAGAAATAATTTTTACTGAGCATGTCTCAAAGCCTTTTAGTGTCAGTTAATTACTTCTCATAACAATCCTGTGCAGAGTTGCACCATTATACACATGGGCAGAGTAGAGATCAGGGAGGTCAAGTGACTAATCTGTAGCTGCACAGAGAATCAAAGGTAGTTCAGTTCCATCCTGTCCTATCTGTCTTTGCAAGGCAGCACTGCCTTCACTCAGAAAATAAAATACAGCATAAATTCAACATACAAATTACAGCAGCGATTATGTGGTATGTTTTAGAACATTTTTCATGAAGCAATGCCTTTAAACAGTGTATGGAATAGAAATAAGTTTTATTACATGAACAACAGATATAAAAAAGTAAGTAATATGTACATTATTTGACTTTTCAACTTCAAGTGCATTCTTGATGTACGTGGATAATTTCATATGCAAAGAGTGACATTTCCCGCTACACGAAAGAAAGCCTTGCCTTTTTCTCAAGAAAAAAAAAAAAAAAAAAAAAAAAGCTTTCTTCTTCTGAGTGCATGACAATGCAAAAATGCAGGCATGCCAAATTCAGTCCTGTGTGTGAAATGAGCAAATGTCCTTCATTGCTTTCTCTGAAGTTTGCACCCACTTAAAAAGGTCTGCAGTCTAATTTCCATGTTGTCTTTTTGGGCCAAGAAAGTGCAGTCAAAACACCCAAATATGTGGCAAGCTTGGTAGTTACCGAGCAGCACGACCTGATCCTTGGATGAAAGCTCAGTACCTTGCTTTGTGACATTATGGTGTTTGTGTTTTCTGTCCCCGTCATACATGCAAAGGGGCGGAAGTGGGAGACTGCAGGCTTTAGTTGTGAGGGAGGTGTCTGAAATGTCACCCCTAAGTACAGGGTCTTTTCTTATAAAGATTCCAGTGTGAGAAATAAGTACTACTTTTTTTTTCTTTCTTTTTTTTTTTTTTTTTTGAGGGTTGTTATAAGGGGGAAGGGCATTCGTAGAAAAAGCTACCTAGTTCCCTGTTACCTAGTGCCCCCACTGAAACCAGACAGTATATATACACATCATCCTGCAGTTGTGCTTGACTGTTGCCTCAAGATATGAATGGCATTTCTTTATTTCCAGCTGACAGGTGGTATGATGGATTGTAAAATGAGGTTCATCATTGTAAATGAGCTAGAAAGGCCTTGTGGTTTTACACAGGGGTTTGGTTAATCTGGTGTGTTGGTTCAGGTCTTGGGGCTATCTTTCCAATTAATTCTCCCAAAGCTGATGGCAGAATAACATGAAACACGTTAAGGTGTCAGGTGATGGTGAAAGAGGGAAAATGCCTGATTATACAGTTATGCAGATATTTTTAATAGTGTTGTAGTGTTTGGAAGTATATTTTATTCATTTTATAGAAGTACAATTCCACATTAACTGCACTAAACTTGTGGAATTAACTCTGATATTCCAGCACTGTAACATAAAGCACTCTTTTAAGTTCATCCAAGGTGAGAGGAGTGTTTAAAAAACAAAACAAAATGAAAACGAAGCAAAACAAAAAAAAAACAAACAAACAAACGCACACATGAACCCAGAAGTTCTGTCACATAGGAGAAATACTATTCATATTCTATGAAGTGAAATCTGTTTTGTATTTCTTCAGAGTGCCCAGATGATATAAATGATTATGGCCATCTCTGTATAGCATGAAGCAAGCCACAAGCTTTTCATGCCTGGAACAGCTTGACATAATCAACACACGTCTAAGGTATTTAAGGTGTGTATTTGGTGTCTCAGAAAGCCATGGCTCAGGCTGCTATTCCCAAGTGTAAAATTTGGGGCTCTTTATTAGAAAATGATACCAAAGAAACACCATTCCTCACAAAGAGTATATACGTTGCTATTAACTTAATCCACAGTTTCATTCTCTCCCTGTTCTAAACATAAAAGGATAAGATAGTATTGACTCCTTTTGTCCTGGTTCCCTTACAAGGTGTGAATAATACCCCGTTCCCTGACTTGTTCCTGGGTCCAGCTGCCTTGCACACCTAATGAAAAGATTCAGGCAGGCGATGGGTCTGAGAGTCACCTTCAATTTAGATTTCAGATATTGCACTGAGGATACAGACGTTGGCCTTATAATGCTGTATATCTCCGAATTATTTTGTGGAGGTCATACAGAAAAACCAGGACTGTGGTTATGCTGGGTATATAACAAAGCACTCTGGCTTTGATACCATGACTAAATCCTCATGGTTTCTATAAATCAAAATTGATTTACCTGGTTTACTTCAACATGGGGGCCCCCCCCCCAGGACAGAAGCAGATAGAATATGGTTTTGTCTCAGACAAGCAGCATTGGCTGGAGATGGTAGTTTCACATTTATGACTGTGAAAGTCCTTTAACAAAATCTCCAAAAGATTAGTTCAAACAAACAATTTTCCAATTTATTTTGTTTTTCAAAAACAAAGAAATTATGAACATTATAAGGATCATCTTCCTTTTCTCTTTTGAAGCCCACAGAAATAATAGTATCTTGGGGCCCTTTTGTTCCTCTTTGCAGAGAGCCATGAAGAAAATTGGTTATTGCCTTTTTTTTCTCTGTCATTTTCTGTAGATTGAATAGAGATTGATTGCTCTTCTGGGATGAGAAAAAACAGGCTGTGTCTTTCTGTGATACTCTGTGCTAGCATCAGTGGAGAGCATGAAGCAAGCAGTTCAGTGTTGGTCTCGAGCGTCAGTGAATGTAGGTTCAATTAAGTCAATTTACTTACATAGTAGATCCTGTTCGTACCGGCAGCTCCCCGGCTCTCTCACTGGCTGGAAGCTGTTTTTTCATCATAGTTTTAGATACAATTCTTATTCCTGTTTTGAAGTTCATGATGAACCTTGCTTTGATACTGGTAGTAGATAGATGTGTCTGAAGGGTACTGTTGCGTTTTATGTCTCCTGTTTTCTTGCCTTTTCTATCCATTAAATAGCATACCCTTGCTAAGCATGCGCTGAAGTTGGTACTTGGTAGATACGCAGATACTTGAAGAAATACGTTCTTATTAAAGTTGAGAAGTAGTGAAAGACAATTTGAAAATACACAGTGGTCATATAATTCTCTTGGTGCCTCCTTATTTTCTGATTTTTGCATATGCAAAGAAGCCCAATAGGCACAGTAGAAGGCATTTACTGGTAGAAATGCTCATTTGCTACTGCAGTTGGCGTGGCTGTGTATGCGTGCAAGGCCCTTAGCTGTCTATCCTGCACATTGTGTCTCCTGAGTAGTCTATGGAACAGAAGTTATAAAAATGACTTAGGATTTTTTTCCATTTTTTTTTTTTTCCGTTATAGGGAAATACTGTTCTTTGGTTATGGATTTTTATACTTATTTGCTTCTTGGCATTGAGTTCCCCGTAAAATCAACGTCTATGTTTAAAAATATATTTTTTCAAGGCAGGCTGTCATAAAATGCATATGGATGTGATGGTATTCGTTTAAAATCGTCTGTTCCAAAACCCCCCAGAGGTGAACTCACTTGAGAAACAGCCTATCTCCATACATCACAACGTATGTTTACCTAAAGAATGTTACTGTCACCTCCAAGGATGTTACCAATGAGAGAAGCAACAAAAGCCAAGGATCACTCACATGTTTGGAGGAATGTTTTTACTCTGCAGTAACACGATGGCATGTGTTTGAGTTCCATGCAGAACTACAAGTATTTTGGCTAGCCCGGGCTCGGCTCCCCTCTGTCTGCATGTGCTGAGGTAGCCGTGTGTTTTCCTGACTCTGCCTGTATGGGGTGAAACAAATGCGTCATCGTCTTGTTCTGCATTTGCCCTCCAGCAGTGGATGCCTTGAAGAAACAAAAACTGAAAAGTAAACAAAAAAACATTGCCTGCACCTGGCCAATTGCTCAGTGTTTAAAAGGGTGTGGGATGAAGTAGTCTGTGCCTGATCTCAGCTGGTGATCATCATATGGATCCTCTTACCCTTCAAGCATGAGATTTGATTACCTTGGGTCTTTTTGTTCATGCTCGTGTAGCTGTGAATACAACACCTGCTAAGTTACCTAACTCTGTAAAATTGCCTAATTTTATAACCCTTTAGCTAGGGAAGTACACTTGGTTAAAAGAGAGCCTCTCTGTCTCAGCCAGTAGCATAAGGCCAAACAATGTAAAAGTGATTTTCCAGCAGTGACCTCTGCAAAAGCTTGTAGCGTACAGCTGCAGCCATCAGGTGGAGGTGTCCTGCTCTGCCCACGCTGTGCCCCACGTAATACTCGATACAGGCATGGTGAAACAGGTATACCCTAAGTTAAGCACACCAAAATGACTGCACCTGCTGGTGGTCTTGCAAATGGTTCAGTCCTGCAGGCTGGGGCTGAGTCTGAGAGGTCTGTGCAGATCAGGCTGAGATACCTGAAATACCTGAGAATCCTCCTGGTTAAGCAGGACAGCTGAAGGGTTGATGCTGGCCCTAGTATTCCTGCCCGGCATTTAAATCACAGGTTAAAAAATAATCCTGTGCGTCTAAAACCCAATTGTCTGTATTTTTCATTGGATGTAGTAACTACTGGAAATAATTTTGAGTGCAATGGCAATTAAAATATTGTTCTCATAGAAGGGAATATTGCAAATTCTTAATAAATGAGTGGACCATGGGCACAGCTATCCTCATTGCCAGCGCCAGTCCTGAAATGCAGCAGCATAGTTCAATTGCATTCTGCAGTAAATTTATGCAAATGAATTGTCTTCCCTACTGATGGGAGCTGTTTTCACTCTGGGCAGGATGAAATGTCTCATCCTGTTTTTTCCTCCCCTTTTTCCTCCCCCCGATCTTTGGACGTGTGCTCTCATTGTTTTTTCTTTTTCCCCCTGCGGTTCCTCTCCGTATTCCAGACAAAGAACCTGTTTTTAATTTTCATGTGTCATGTCTGCCTCATAAAACACACACACTGGATCATATGACTGTTGTGCAATATTAGAGTGCTGTTGAAATGAATATCACATATAAAGACTTGTAAAGTCATCCTGAAATAAAAACGTACCAAGTTTCAAATTCGAAAGCAGCAATAATTCTGCGCAGATGACAGACATAAAGATAGGCTGACCACGAACAAGTACATTTAAAAATGGTCCTCGTGGCTTTGTCCCCAGCTCCTGTCACCAAAGCCACCTCTCGCAACCCAGCAGGGCAGGGGCGGGTGGTGACGGGCTCGGCACGTCGAGCAGGACGCCGTGGGGCTGCGTTCGGCGCTCCGGTTGCCCCTTTCTTGTGCCTGGAAGAAAGCATCTGTCCGGGATTGACCCGAAGAGTAACATCTTTGGCTCACACCAGCATCCGATTATGAATCAGCTACAAACGCCTTAGTTACGTTGGGCTGCCCTGTCCTAAGGCTGTGTGTGACTGAGGGCCTAACAGAGACTGACTTCATGTGGGCAGGCACAGGCTTGGTAGTGCAGCATCTGGAGGTCAGTGGGAGGTAGGCGAGGGAAGGAGGTCCCTCGTGAGTGTGGGCCACAGGCTTCAGCAACTGCTTGCTCTGCAAGGCTTGTGAGCCAAGGATGTCGATGTGTTTATTCATTGTTTTGCAGTCACTATGAAGCATAATTTTTGAGTATGTTGCTGCAGGAATAGTTACGGGAGTTTTAAAGTAAGTCATCCAGCTGAAAACACCTTTTCTGCTCCTAAGCATTCAGACAATAATCTGAACTGAAGCTTCCTAACATGAGACCCCAGATGGTGTTTGTACAGGTGGGGTATTGGTACTGATGTGGAAAGATGCGGGGATTTTAATGATGCGTGTTACTGCTGAGTTTTCCCTGTTCCCCTGGGACTTCTGCAGCATCAGCTCCACAGCACATGTTGCAGCAGGACCCACACTGTCTTTGGACTCTTTGCCCTGGGAAGGGGGCATTGGAGCCAAAACCAGGCCCTTCTTCTCCTCCTCCACCCTCTTCCCTTCCCTTAGCTGAATGCAGCGCAGCAAAGAGCAGGGTGGTGGTGGTGGTCTGAAGGGGGAAAGAACAAGGGAAACTGTAGAACATGGAGGATGTCATAGGAGAAAGTCAGGAGACTGTGCCAAAAAAAGCAATTCTTTCCACATAACTATGAGCCTATCGTGCGTGTGCATTAGACATGGTGCAAAATAGGATGAGAGAAGTTTTTGAATGCTCACACGGAGGGGAAGGGCTGTGCAGCTACGTGACGGCCGACAGGATGTCATCATTTGGGGATAATTTTGTTCCTCCAGGATAATTTTGTGTTCCCATCTTACAGAAATATGAATAGCAACAGGAAGGAGTTCACAGATAACTCTGTTAACCTGGAGTGCTTGTACACAGTCTGCTCTTGTTATTGCTGTTATTACACACATCTGTCTTATTGGAGAAAATGTCCTTTGCTTTTCTTTTGTGCGGTGTTTCTTGATTTGCTGTCACCTAGGTGTGCTGAATTGTGACACCTTCCACAAGAGGTGGCCAGCAAGGTCACCCATGCTGTCATGCGGCTTCAGTTTTTCTGCGTCGGTTTTTGTGGGAATGGGCTGGGATGAGGCAGGAACGGCTGGGCTGAGCTGAACGAGAGCAGAATGTGCTCTTTGTGCCTGACATGCCTGCTGGGTTTGGGTTGCTCGCCATACTCTTATGCACTGCATAGGGGATTAAAGCAGCTGCTAGTCCACCAGAAATACTGCTTGGCCTTCTCCCTTGGGGCTGGTCTCCTCTGCATTGTGCTGCTTTCAGGTTGAGATGTCACTGGGAGCAGAGGTGTGAAAATGCCCTGGGTGTGAGGGAAGTGAGGAAACACCGTGGCCTTCCACATTTGTAGGAGAGAGCACCCACTCGCTGCAGAAACGCAGCCCTGCGATACCAGGGCTGAGAGCATCCTGCCGGGGCGCAGCTCGGAGAGGTGAGGCCACGGCCCAGGCCTGCTGCTGCTCGAGATCTGCCGAGATGGGAGCACAAGCAGTGCACTGACACGCTCCTTCCCAGCACCTGGGGGGGAGAGGGGCTGAGCTCTCTGCCTGTCCCTGCGCTCTGCCAAATCCCGCGGTTACTAAGGCTGCCACATAAACAGACGACACAAAGCTGATGACACAAAGATGATGGTTTTGCTGATGACACAAAGCTGGGAGGAGTAGCTGGTACCCCAGAGGGCTGTGCTGCCGTTCAGAGGGACCTCAGGAGGCTGGAGGGGTGGGCCGAGAGGAACCTCATGAAGTTCAACAAAGGCAAGTGCAGGGT